>NC_064811.1:85523331-85699643 GCF_023721935.1 Panthera uncia
ATACCATGTCTTCTTTATCCATTTATCCCTCAATGGACATTTGGGCTCTTTCCATACTTTGGCTATTATTGATAGTGCTGCTATAAACATGGGGGTGCATGTGTCCCTTTGAAACAGCACACCTGTATCCCCATGGATAAATGCCTAGTAGTGCAATTGCTGGGTCACAGGGTAGTTCTATTTTTAGTTTTTTGAGAAACCTCCATACTGTTTTCCAGAGTGGCTGCACCAGCTTGCATTCCCACCAACAGTGCAAAAGAGATCCTCTTTCTCCTCATCCTCACCAACATCTGTTGTTGCCTGAGTTGTTTATGTTAGCCATTCTGACAGGTGTAAGGTGGTATCTCAGTGTGGTTTTGATTTGTATTTCCCTGATGATGAGTGACGTTAAGCATTTTTTCATGTGTAGGTTGGCCATCTGGATGAGGTGTCTATTCATGTCTTTTGCCCATTTCTTCACTGGTTTATGTTTTTTGGGTGTTGAGTTTGATAAGTTCTTTGTAGATTTTGGATACTAACCCTTTATCTGATATGTCATTTGCAAATATCTTCTCCCATTCTGTTGGTTGCCTTTTAGTTTTGCTGATTGTTTCCTTTGCTGTGCAGAAGCTTTTTATTTTGATGAGGTCCCAGTAGTTCATTTTTGCTTTTGTTTTTCTTGCCTCCGGAGACGTGTTGAGCAAGAAATTGCTGCGGGCAAGATCAAAGAGGTTTTTGCCTGCTTTCTCCTCGAGGATTTTGATGGTTTCCTGTCTTACATTGAGGTCTTTCATCCACTTTGAGTTTATTTTTGTGTATGGTGTAAGAAATTGGTCCAGGTTCTTTCTTCTGCATGTTGCTATTTCCCAGCACCACTTGCTGAAGAGACTGTCTTTATTCCATTGGATATTCTTTCCTGCTTTGTCACAGATTAGTTGCCCATACATTTGTGGGTCCATTTCTGGGTTCTCTATTCTATTCCATTTATCTAAGTGTCTGTTCTTGTGCCACATAGTGTTAATTTTAAATACAAATACCCAAACTAACAAATTTAGCTAAGCATTTAGCTAAATAAAACAGTTAGATGCAATATTAATACACATGGATTGGGAAGAAGGAATATGTTCTGGATGCCCCTTACTCAAACATGAACTTCATTGGAATAAACTTGAAATCAAGATTCGTAAAAAGCTACCATGATAATCAGCTAAAATTATTTAAAAGGAAAGAACATACTTTGTATTTTATAGGAAGAAAGATATTATTTCTATAGAGAAACATCTTAAAGAAGGTTTCTGAAGCCTGAGAACTTCTAGAAGGGGAGAACATGCAATATTCCAGATCAGAACTAAAGATTCCAGCATGGAGGATGATGACCTCATATATAAAAACAAATGTTACAACTACAAATTCACATTACTCATGGAAAACATTAACAAATGTAAATTATGTATTACTGATGGATCTCTTTGGAAAACTTGTTGGATTTTCATGCCATTTTTTCATTTATTCATCGGACAGTAGGATATTGAGTCATTAATTATAGGCATACATAACAAGTAGTATTTTTATTGTGTAAGTTCTTTCATGGATAAATGAGACTTGAATATTCTTTAAATGGGAAATCTTCCATGTTAACATACTGGAGCAACATTACGTGTATTGAACTTAACGTTATTAATGTTACCAGAGTAGTAATTGTAATTACAATTTTGTTACAAGAAGATAGGAAAATGTATATTATTTTTGTTTTTAGACATGTAACCTATGTAATAAGACATTGTTGGTGGTAATTACATGCTAGTCAGCATTGATTTCTTATTTGCTTCAAGGAGAAGAATGGAGAAGGAGCTCAAAGCTGAAACCCAGGAGAGAAGAAGGCAGTACAGTGAAAGGAAAGAGCTTTATTTAATAAGACTGGTCATTCAGCATTTACTGTTACTCGACTATTGTAGTAGAGAGATTATGCTACTGGTGAGAGCCCGTATGGCCTAGTAATTAAGAACATTGGATCTAAAGACTACCAAATCACTTACTAACCCAATGCCTCTTTGAATGTCTATAATATGGCAGTAAAAATAGTGCTAACTTCATATTATAAATAATGTAAGGTGTATCAGCAAAAAGTGCCAAAATATTTGGGATTTAAAAAGAACATTTGTAGAAACATGAATGGTTCTACATAAAATATTATTTTTAAAAAAGAAAAAATCTTGAAAGAAGTTGGGGGAATGGGGGACATTTTCTATAAAGGAACAAGGATAAGAAATATAGCAAATCTCTTCAGAAACCACGCAAGCAAGAAGAGATTGGAGTGAAAAAATTTAAGTATTGAAAGGAAAAAAACACTAAAATTCTATATCCAGTAAAATTATTATCCAAAATTAAAGGTAAAATAACGTTTCCAGAGAAATAAAAACTGGAGGAATTCATTTCTGACAGAAGAGTAGTACGTATATCATATTATATGGGAAACAGGGAATTGACATGTACTGGAAGATGTGTTTAAAAATGTTCTTCAGGAGAAGGAAAATGATAAAGACAAGAATCTCAACTCTACATAAAGAAAGGATGAATGTCAGAGAAGGAATAAATAAAGGTAAAATAATGTTTTAGTTTCAATTGATTTACAAAAAGTATTTTTTAAGGAAAGAATAATAATATAACAATATATTAGGCAATTCAAGCCTATGAATAAATGAAATGAATGGCTAGCAATGTCACAAGGAATGATAGGGAACAATTGGCAGTACTCTTTTGCAAGTTATTGCACTATACTGGAAGCCGTGCAATGCTATTTGAAGTTGGCTAAAAACCAATTGCAATTGGTTGTGAACTCTATGACAACCACTCAAACATTCTAAAAGAAGCATAGTAGATATTATAATAGCAAAGAGAAAATGGAATCATATAAAATGCTCAATTAAGATAAGAAAAAGCAGAAAAGAAGAGGAAAAAAGAAAAAAAGAATGAACTAATAATAAATGGTTACAATCATGATAAATATTTATCCAGTTATATCAATATTACTTTAAATGTGAATGGTCTAAGAACACCAATTAAAAGACAGAGATTGTCAGAATATATTTTAAAAACATGGAAACTCATCTATATGTCATTACTAGAAACACACTTTATATATAGGAACTCATATAAGTTAATAGTGAAGGGATAAAGTATCATATATATCATGCTAACGCTAGTCAAAAGAAAGTTGAAGTTTCTATTAATTTCAAACAAAGCAGATCTCAACACAGGAATAATTATAATGGATAATGAGGAGCACTACATAATGATAAAAGGATCAATCTCTGACAAGATGTAACAATCTTGTGAATGCATCGAAGAACAAAGCATCAAAATACATGAGGGAAAACAAATAGAACTGAAAGGAGAAATAGATAAAGTCACTATTATAGTTGAATACTTCAACACCCCTCTTTCAGTAATTGATAGATCCCACAGGCAGAAAATCAGTGAGGATAAGGTTGATCTGAACAGCACTATCAGTCAACTTGATCTAGCTGACATTATAGAATATTCCATTCAACAAGAGCATAATACACATTTTTGTCAACCACACATGGAACATCATTAAGATAGACCACATTCTAAGCCATGAAATATATCTTAATAAATTTAAAAGAATAAAAATCATACAAAGTATGTTCTCAGATGACAAAATTAAATGATAAATCAATAATAGAAAACATTGAATATTTTGAGATTAAATAAACATACTTCTAAGTAATAAATGGGTCATAGAAGAAGTCTCTAGAGGCATTAAAAATATTTTGAAACAAAAATAGAACTTATCAAATTTGTGGGATGTAGTAAAAGTATGTTTACAGGGGAATCTGTAGCGTGAAATGCATGTATCAGAAAATCAGAATGGTCTGAAGTCAATAACATAAGCTTCCACCTTAGAAAACTAGAGAAACAGAGAAATTTAGCCTAAGGAAAGTAGAAGAAAAGAAGCAATAAAAATAAAAACAGAAACTTGTATATATATATATAAAAAAAAATAGATAAAGCCAATAAGCCCCAAATCTGATTCTTTGAAAAGATTAATAAAACTGATAAAACTCTAGCCAGGCTAACCAAGTGAGGACAGTGAGGTGGGGGAAGAAGAAGATACACAGTATTAATATTAGAAATGAAAATGAAGTCATTGCCACTGGTCTCATAGATGATAAAAGCATAATAAAGGAATACTATGAACAATTCTATGCATAAAAATTTAATAACTTAATGAAATAAATGAATTCCTTGAAAGATACACACTACCAAAACCCACACAAGGAGAAACAAATGATTATTTTTAGGTCTATTAAATAAATTGAATAGATAATTACCTTTCAAAAAAGAGCACATGTCCTAGATTATTTCACTGGTGAATTATAATAAACATTTAAGGAAAAAATAATACCAGTTCTCCACAATCTTTTTAAGAATATAGGAGAGTGAATATTTCTTAAATCATTCCATGAGGCCAACATTTACCCAATGCTAAAACTAGATAAAGACATTACAAGGAAAGCTACATATCAATATCTGTCATGAACATGGATGCCAAAATACCCAGAAAAATACTAGAAAACTAAATGCAACAACATATAAAATTAATTATATACCATGATAAATGACATTTATTTTAGTTATGCAAGGATGATTAAACATTCAAAAATGAATCAGTATAATCCATTACACCAAAGGGCTTAAGAAGAAAGATCATATGATTACATCAATTGTTGCAGAAAAAGCATTTGACAAAATCTAACTCTGATTCATGATAAATACCCTCACCAAACTGGAAATAGAGGGAACCTCTTCAATTTGATGAAGAACATTTATAGAAAAACTAGCATCATACTTATTGGTGAGACCTAGATCCCTTCCCCCTTGGATCAGGAATAAGACAAAGATGGGTGCCTTTTCTCATCACTCCTATTGAACATCATAGTGTAAATCTTAGCTCTGTAATAAGATAAGAAAATGAAATAAAGATATACAGACTGAAAAGGAAGAAATAAAATTACCTTTGTTCATAGATAGCATGACTGTCTATATAGAAAATGTCAAAGAAATGACAAAAAATTATTAGAATTAATGAGTATAGAAAAGTCACAGGACACAAGGCCAAAACAGCAATGAACATTTGAAATGATACATATAGTATAAAGCATATAAAAAGTATATATATTGTATATCTAGAAGGAACTAATTACTAACATCAGAAACAGAAAAATGAGTTTCTCTTACAGATTTTATTATAAAAGATAAGAGGATAACATAAACAATTTTGTGTAAATAAGTTTTCTTAATTCAAAAAAAATTTCAAGAAAATAAGCTATTTTTCAAAACAGACAAAAAAGGAATTAGAATATCTGAAAAATCCTACATCTATTTAACAAATTGAAATGGGACTAAAATCTTCCAACAATATCAAAGAAACGTAAGGACCAGACAACCTTATAGTGATTTCTCCCAAATATTTTAAGAAAAATAACAACCATCTATATACAAACTAGTCCAAAGAGGCAAAAACGAAAGTAAGGCATAAGTAATAGTTCTCAAATCACTTTTTAAGGCCAATTAAATCTTGATACCAAATGGTTAATTTATTATAAGAATGGAAATTCACAAGCCAATATCTTTCATCAGCATAATATACAACCTGAAAAAAAATATGAGCAGTTCAAATGTCTATAAACAGGATATTATATTATGACAAAGTTGCATTTATTCCAAAAAGCACATTTGCTTTAATATTCTAAAATTAATATAATTCACCATGTTAACAGACTAAAGAGGAAATATCATATAATGAACTCAATAGGAGTGGGAAAAAAAAACAAAAACAAACATTTGAAATAATCAAGCACCATGCTTAAAATATCTCAGCAAACTATAGTTAGAGGAAAACTTATTTATATGGTACAGGGTATTTATAAAATAATATCTTCAGCAAGCCTTATACTAATACTGTAGTGTTTAAAGTTTTCCCCCTGAGACTGGGAATGAGATAAGGTATACTCTATAACATCTTACATTCATCATCATATTGAAGGTCCCTACTAATACAGCAAAGGCAAAAACAAAAGAAAAAAAGGAACAAAGGGAGGGAGGAGGGAAAGACAATTTTTAAGAGTGGAAAATTAAGAAATAAAACTGATTCACAGTTTATATAATATATAAAAAATCCAAAAGCATGTACAACTTATTAAGATCAGTAAGAGACTTTAGCAAGGTCTTTGTACAGAAGGACAATGTAAAAAAGTTAAAGGTATTTACATGTACCACTAATTAGAAAATAAAATGAAAAACATTTAAAATAGCATCAAAAAATCAATTCCCTAGGAAATATTACAAAATATGTGACGTTATCAATATATAAGTCAATAAAATGTTATGAGAAATAAAACAATTAAAAAAACTAAAAGGTTATGGGGCACCTGGGTAGCTCAGTTGGCTAAGCGTCCAACTTCAACTCAGGTCATGATCTCATGGTTCATGAGTTCAAGCCCTGCATCGGGCTCTGTGCTGACAGCTCAGAGCCTGGAGCCTGCATCAGATTCTATGTCTCCCTATCTCTCTACCCCTCCCTGCTCATGCTCTGTCTCTGTCTCTCTGTCAAAAATAAACACTAAAAAAATCTTTAAAAAACCTGAAAGCTTATGCCAAATTTTTGGATTGCAAGATTCAGTATTTATAGATTTCAATTTTCTGCAAACTGATTTATCTGTATAATGAACTCCCGTACAAATTCCCCAGGTGAAAAATCAGGATTTAACATTAATTGGAATGTAAAGAGCCCAAAATAGCCAAAACAAATGTGAGGAATAACAAAGTTTGAAGACTTACATTGCTACATTAATAAAAGGTGCATGGTATTGGCACTTGTATAGACAACCCAAGGGAACAAAAATAGAAAATCCAGGAATAGATTCTTACTTATACCAACCCTTGACTTAGGACAATTATGATCCAGTGCTATGAAGAAAGGATGAACTTTTCAATAAATAATTCTGGGTTAGGGACGCCTAGGTGGCTCAGTTGGTTAAGCATCCAACCTTGGCTCAGGTCATGATCTCATGGTTCATGGGTTCAAGCCCTGCGTCAGTCTTTGTGCTGACAACTCAGAGCCTGGAGCCTGCTTCAGATTCTGTGTCCCCCTCTCTCTCTGCCCCTCCCCCGCTTGTGCTCTCTCTCTCGCTCTCAAAAATAAATAATAAACATTAAAATAATAATAATAATTCTGGGTTAACTGTGTATTTGGAAGAAAAAAAAAGATCCTTAACATAAAATTTACACCACCACACAAAAATCACTTCCAGGTGGATTGTGGATAAAAAGTTCTATAAGAGAAAATATAACTTTTGGAAGATAACATAAGAGAATACCTTCATAACTTATTAGCAGCCAAAGATTTCTTCAGCAGAACACAAAATACACTACCCATTAGGAAAATTATTGACAAATTATATTACATTAAAATTTTATGGATTACATAAAATTATTTTTAAAATTACATAAAAATAAAATATTAAAATAAAAAATCCAGTTCATCAAAGGCAGTATTTATTCAAAGCAACCAAATAAAGGGAAAATATTTGCCATACATACAACTGATAAAAGATTTTATTCAGAATATTTAAATCACCTTACAAATTAATAAGAAAAAAAAAAACAACACTAGTGAATACAAGAAAAGCTATTCTACCTTATTAGTCAGCAGAAAAATGCCAAGTTAAAACCACAAATGTTGGTAATGTTCTGTTTGTTGATGTGGGTAGCTATTATAAATGTGTGTTCATTTTGTGAAAATCCATCAAAGTGTTCATCTGTGATTTATGCACTTTTGTGTGTATCTATTTCAACAGAAATGTTTATTTATATAAGGGATAAATGAGTGTGGTGATTAGGAGAATTTGGCTGGTAAAGGTGGGAAAAAAACAGATTGGTACTTAACCTTATATTTTCCATATTGTATACTTTTTTTATTCTTTCTCTCTTTTCTCTTTAACATACAATTTATAGTGGAAGTGTTTCAGAAGTGTGAATGATGGCATTAGGATCATGTAGGATCGGGGACAGAAGGAGCAGAACGAAATTTACTTCCCCTCTTCAGACATTGCATCTCATTTTATGTTCCCTTCTGCATAATACCAGAACAGAAAGGGCTGGAGGATTGCAAATAGGAACTTAAAGTGGGAGAACCAAATTTTCCTTTTATTCCACCCAAACTTGACCAAGCATTCTTGCTGCTTGATGAATGCTGGGAAAGGTAAAAAGCAGGATTTTGGTTTGGGAAATTACAGTCAGTTGTGGATCCACTGTTGTGAAGGGGAAGAGTTACGGCTTTCCTGGCAGTGGCAATGGGTAAAAATATGAAACACCTGTGAACATATCAGGGCTGTATATGATGGAAGCAGGATAGCCCAACATAGAGATCACCGGCTTTGGAGACGGACTACTGTTTGAATTCTAGCTCATCAATTTACCATGTGACTTTGGGCAAGTTATTTATTCTCCCTGTAGTATGTACAAAATATCTCATCTGTAGTTTGTATAAAATATCTATGCCTATTTCATAAGATTATTGTGATGATTAAATAAACATTATTCACATAAAATACTTAATGGTGCCTGCTGAAGGATGGATATGCAGCACATGTTAGCTGGGATGATGATGATGGTGTTGGAGTGTTTCAGAAACCTGCATCAATAGCCTTTCATTTTAAGACCCATTTGTAGCTGCTGCATCAACAATAGCCAAATTATGGAAAGAGCCCAAATGTCCATTGAATCATGAATGGATAAAGAAGATGTGGTGTATATATGTAATGGAATATTACTCAGACATAAAGAACAATGAACTCTTGACATTTGCAATGATGTGGACGGAGTTAGAGAGTATCGTGCTAAGCAAAGTCAGAGAAAGACAAATCCCATATTAGTGCACTTATTATGTGGAATTTAATAAACAAAACAAAGGATCATATGGTGAAAAAAGAGGAAAACCAAGAAACAGACTCTTAACTATAGAGAACTGATGAATCACTAAATTGTACTCCTGAAACTAATATTACACTGCATGTTAACTAACGGGAACTTAAATAAAAACTAAAAAAGCAAAAAAAAAAAAAACAAAAAAAACAAAAAAACAAAACAAAAAAAAAAAACAACAAAAAACCAAAAACCATATAAGTTAACTCTAAGACCTACAATATCTTGTTGGTTATAGAGGACCCTCAATTTCACCCAAGAGAGGTCTCTTCAGCCTATATATTCATTAGGTTCATAAAATATGACCTGTCCCAGGTAACTAGTAATAAGACATTTTCACTAATGGTACCTAATATTTTATCCCTTAACACTTCAGAGGCTCTATGAAAAGCCTGATCCCTCTCATTTTGACATCACTGTATATGCTGTAGTGTTTCTTCTACCAACTTAAATTTTTTAGGCAACTGTAAATTGTACTAAGCACCTACTGACTACCAGGCACTGTATTGAGCACTAATTATTCAAAGTTAAAAGATAAATTTGGTGTTCTCTGGTAAAACATAAACTAGGTAAGAGAGATAAAAGCCTAGGAAATTGGGGAAGCGTACAGGAAGAAAATCCAAACCAGACTAGCTGACTTGGGCAGAAGCATGATAAGGAAGAATACCTGGAGAATGTGAAGGCCAAGCCAAGTTTTAACAGAACAGGAACTAGCCAAGTTAGAAGGGATGAAATCATTCTAGGGAGCCTATGTGGAGGCAAAGTGGTAGGAGAGAACATGTTGCATTTAGGGAAATGCAAGTGTTTCTACAAGGCCACTTACTTGCATTTTGAATGACTGATGCTTAGATTTTTTTAATTTAATATTTTACATACAAATCATTATTGTCCATTTGTAGAGTTAAAACTGCATATGCTCTTATTGACCCAATATCAATAAAAAAGAGAATTGAGAGTACATACATGATTTATAAGATCCACTAAATTCCATTGTGAACAGGAAGTGGAATGTTTTTAAGCCTTACTTTGCATTTTGCCTGGTAACCACAATCCTAATCAGCTGAGATATCCTAGGAGGCCAGGCAAGTAATATTTATATTGCACTTCAGGAAATGCAGCAATTAGCTATAGTCCCAGTCTACCAGAGTGGGATCATATAAAACTTTTAATTCTGTCTTCCAGAAAATAGGTAAGGTTGAGAGAGAGGGTCAAGGAGCAGACCTAGGGACAAGTTATTTCTGTAATTATCTTGTTCTGTGACTCTGTATTTGATGCATTTTCATTACGAATGTAAAAGCAATTGAACTCTGGGAAAGTTTGAATGATGTCAGGTACAAAAACCATAGTCTACAGTCTATTTTATCATATGCATTCAAAGATTACGTGAAACCCACCCAGAAAAAAAAATTAAATCTTATTCTATTTAAACACCATTCAGCTGGAGTAATTTTTACCTGTTTTTCAAATCTGAGCATCTGAATCTTACCTACAATTCTTAGTGTGAGTCTACCCATTTAAAGAACTCTTTATATGTATTTACTTTTGAGACTCTTTTTTTTCAGGATTTATTAAAAGAACCCTCAAAATTACATGAGGATGAATAATTTCACAACATGAAATACAAGCTATAAAAACTATGTAAAATGTATTAAGAGTGGTATATTTTCAAAAAAGTATCTGGCGAGATTTTCAAAAATTACAAATAGCATGCAAAGTGATTCTGGTCTTAACCTCCATGCCACCCCCATCATGAACTGGTATCTCAAAACTAGTCTTGTCTGAATGTTTACATTCTCAGTCTAAATGTGTGTGCCATACCATACTGAATGGGGCCTAATTTCAGTCCCTGGCAGAAAGTACTCAAACTCCAGATTTCACCAACATATTTCTATAGTTCTTTAGTTCTTACCTGATCCACATAATGCTGAAATTGAGGGTGTACCTTATTTTAATGTGTTCTGAAAAATGCCAATTATAGCTGCCTATTTCCTGGGGATAACAGCTCTCGTGCATTTTCTAATCTGTGCTATGGTGTTGTGTATGTGTACACTTAAGCACCTGAATTTTTGGCAGAGAGATGGTTGTTCCAGATTGACAATATAGCACCTGAAAATAGGTTCTTGCTGTGAAAATTTTGGATTCTATCAAAGATACTCTTACACTACCATATCCTCTCATTCCAAAACTTCCCATGTTCAAGGTTTTAATGTTTAAACTTTTGTATCCACCATAAGCAGAATTCACTACACCTATATGAACTCTGTATTTACTAATTGAATACAAAGTAGTTAAATTATATAAGCAATAGTTTGTATTCTATAAAGTTACTCAAATTAGAATAAAATAGGAAAGTTATAAATCAAATATGCCATTTTGTGTCATTTACTTCAGCAACTTTGATATGAATGTGTTGTTTTAATGATTTTTTAAAATTTCATTAGCAAAATTTGTGATCCATATCACGCTTCCCCCAAACTACCTTTGGACTGTTAAAATATCTTTCCTACCTGATCACACAACCTACTGAGGTCATATAGAGACAATAGCAATTTTATGAACTCGTAGATAGAGGAAGATGCTTGCTTTATTTTGCTTTAATATGGAAGGGAAGCCTCTAAAAATTTTTTTAATGTTTATTTATTTTTGAGAAACAGAGACAGAGCGTGAGTAGGCAAGGGGCAGAGAGAGAGGGAGACACAGAATCCAAAGCAGGCTCCAGGTTCTAAGCTGTCAGCACAGAGCCCAATGTGGGGCTTGAACTCATGAACCACAAGATCATGACCTGAGCTTGAAGTTGGCCACTTAACCAACCGAGCCACCCAGGTGCCCCATAAGGAGGCCTTTTAACGCTTTAATTCCCTTCAACCTAGGAAAAATAATTTACACTATTTTTATTACCCTCATCAATAGGTCCAATTGCATTTCTGTTTAGATCTTTATTTTCCTTATTCACTTTCACCTACCTGATCCTGCTTTTACTTGTTTCAAAAGGCTTTTAAAGACTATTTTATTTCTCTATGCTTAAAAGACTTCTAAGGATGTCTAACTGACAAGTGTATAGTGTCAAATCCTACTGTTCCTAGGAAATACAATGAACATTTGTGTCTCTCTTCAAACAATTTAAAGTTATATACAATGATAGCTCTTATCTACACAAATCATGTAATTCATCACTTGAAGACCCTCTGAAAAATACAAACATGTTAATAGTTTACCTATATGTCTTCTATTTTCCTATAAATTTTCAAATTTGGTTTTGGGGGAGGACATACTTCATACTGCTTAAGTCCCATACACTTGGACAGAAACCAGAATAAAATGAGGGAGTCGATATAAATCTAGATAGCTGATCTTTTAGTCCAGAGTGAAAGGCTTCTTTCATATCTCTTCAGGCAGGGAGCAAGAGCTAATCCACAGCCACCCTCCCACCTGGAATGTGAAATACTAAGGTGGTTTCAGGGAATGATCAGAACAAGTCTATATTTTGCTTTCAATTCACGAGCTTTGTCATTTTATAGCTACAGTGGTCATCAGTACAACTGAGCAGAACTTTGGAAAGGATGGTACAAGGTTTTTAAAGAATCACTTTCTAGACTATATTAAATTCTACGAGAATATTTTTGAATAAAGAAGAGGTAACTTAACTTGCCTTCCTTTTCAAGAACTGGCTCATAAGGAAAGGTAAAATACAAGACTTGGAGTGTTCTGAAAACTAATTCTAAAAACTCATCTGAAAATGAAGATACTCTGGCCAAAAAACAAGGAATAAATCACCTTCCTGGTAATGTAATTTTCACTTTAGGGCTTCTTTAACTCTTGAGATCTTCTTAATAACATACTTTATTCATTTTTTTAGTGTTAATTTTCTGTGTCTAGTCTTCTTTATTATTCCAGATCCAACAAGTTTATAGAACAAATAGCAAAAGTCTTACAGGAAATGTTTGAAGCAAGGATCTCTTTTACTCTAGGGGCCAAGTCTATCTGACCAATTCTGGAATTACTGATGGCCAGTTTTGCTCTTTTTCCCTATCTCGGCACTTGGTCTTTCTGGCCCTGCACACAGGCATGTGGACACCCTCAGCCTGCTTTGTTCAAGTTTTGTCCACACCTGTGCTAACAGCCATTCCTCAGGCCAAGGGGTATGGTTCATATTGGATCAAGTTTTGAAGAAAGAGTTCTTATGGAAACTGGATGCTGGCCTGAGCAATTGAAGCATGAAACTCCAGGGGCCTGTGTAGTAAAATGTTTTCAAGGAAGCAGTGCTCAGGCTCTGGGTGAGCACATTCCCTGGGCCTCATGGACTTCGGACTCCACATGAGGTCAGCAGACAGACAGGGTGAAACCCTCTGAGTCCAGGGCTCAGAACTGGACCCCAGTTTTCCAGGTCAAAAGGTATTATTGCAGGGAAGCCTGTTGGGTACATGTGAGAGAACCATTGATATTATAAATAGGATTGTTCCCAGCTATGAAGAGGGCAATACCACGCCCTTATTTGATTATAAATGTAGATGGGGTGCCTGGGTGGCTCAGTTGGTTATGCATCCGACTTTGGCTGAGGTCATGATCTTGCGGTTTTGTGAGTTCAGGCCCCACATCAGGCTCTGTGCTGACAGATGGCTCAGAGCCTGGAGTCTGCTTAGGGTTCTCCCTTTCTCTCTGCCCCTCCCCCATTCACACTCTGTCTTTGTCTCTCTCAAAAATAAATAAACATTAAAAAAAATAATTATAAATGTAGAGTTGGAAAGGCACATACATGTTTCATAAGAATCATACAGAAAAAAATTAATAAGGGAGTCAAAGAAGGAAGTGGTTCTTTCATGCCAATGAAAATGCTTTGAGAATTCTAAGCTAGCATTGACTCATTCTATAAATATTTTACAGAATCTGTTGTCTCAAATACTGTACTAGGTGCTAGGAGTATATCAGTGAATGAATAGGACAAAGCTTCTCACCTCATGCAGTTTATGTTCTAGTGGGAAAGATAAACATTTAAAAAGTATTTAAAAAATAATCATATGTATAATTAAAGTAATTAGAAATATTGGTAAATTTGATAAATAAAATAATCAATGAAAGATAAGTATTCCAGGCAGGGACAAATGGCTTTTCATGTAACAGTAAGAGATGATGTTGGAGGCCAAAGTATTCAACACCTTCTAGACCATAGTAACAATTGGGATTTTATTCCACGAGGAATAAAAATTCATCAAAGAATTTTTGGTAGAAAATTTTCAAGATGTGATTTACATTTTTGAAAAATCACTGGCTGCTATGCAGAGAGAGGCAAAGGTAGTAGCAGGGAGACTATAATAGAATCTGAGGAATGAGAGTTCAGAATGTCATTACAGAAACTAGAGTGCAACAATTTATTCAAAATAACATGGGTTTTTTTTGTATGTTACCATTTGAATACCAGATTCAAAAAATCCCCATGATGGGGTGCCTAGGTATCTCAGTTGGCTAAGCACCAGACTCCTGATTTCAGCTCAGGTCATGATCTCTTGGTCCTGAGATCAAGTCTCCCATCAGGCTCTATGCTGGGCATGGAGCACAAGATTTTCTCTCTCTTCTCCCTCTCCCTATGCCTCTTTCCCCTCCCCACACTTGCGAGCATGGGTGCTCATTCTCTCTTTCTCAAAAAAAATCCCATAAACAGTTGGGATTGTGCTCATGCACTGTTGGTGCAGGTAAAAGATAGATGTGAGAGGAAAGAACAAGAACAAGTCAGCCTTCTCTTTAAATCTTGGCAGTATGGCTTGTCAGCTGTAGAAGTAACAGTATGAAATGGGTAGGAATAAGTGAGTTGAGTGGATCTAAATCAAGGGTCCATGTAAAGAGTTCTTAGGATTGCACTTTAAATTCCACCTAAATTGGCTACTTGGGGATACAGATCTCAGCCAAATAAACAGATGAGGCTAGGATGCAAAGAATAGGACACTAACTCAAATGTGCACGTTATTTTGGGTCTAGCTGATCCTGATGACACTTACTTTTTTGCTGTCCATATCCCCCTCCTCCCACCATATCTTTTTACCCAACTTCCAGCCATTGGCTCTGAATCTGTCCTGCTACCTGGTCTTCTGGTCTAGCTTGGTCTAGCCTGGTTCACTGCTTCAACTTCACTGGACTCCAGCTATTCACAAAGCACTATTGCTCTTCCATGAAATCCCCGCCTGGGCACTGTCTTTTATGTTTTCTTCAATTTGAATGCAGATACTTCTGTTAAATTCGGTGTTAATTCAATTAGAGATTGCGAACGAAGCACGGGGAACAGACCGCAAGCGGCCTCATTTTAGCAAAGCCTCCTGATAGCTTTCTCAGCTCTAGAAAGTTGTCAGCTTCGACCGAGTATGCTACTGCATGTACAAAAAAGTAATGCTACAGCTTCTATTTGAGAGCATGACAGTGAAAAAATATACTATTTTTCTCTAGTCACTGAGAAAAATAATTATTAAAGTGTATACCATAGCCACTGTAGGCAGCATTATGTAGTATGGGGGATGCCACAGTAAACGATACGGTGTCTGCTCTCATCTTGTATGCCCTGAGAACACGGCCTCATTAATTCCAGAAGGCCCCATTAAAAAGGTGGCAGTGCTCTGCAACCTTGTTTTCTCACCCATTAACCACAGCGCCCTGACCACAAGATGGCCTTTTTCATGTAGGATTACATGACACCACTCTGACTTTCCTAAGCATAGCTCACATAGTATAATAAGAAACAACTGGCTTTGGCCAAAAGAGACTCAGCTGCCACCAGCCTAAATGACACTCCTTGTCACTAGGGAGTTATGATCTCGCTGGGGAACATAAAATGTGCTTACATGAAATAATCACTGAATAATTCTGGACAACATAAAAGTAAGATCTCTTTGTCCATTGATTTAGGCTATGAGAAGGATGTCTCAAGTGAACGCTTGTTCTTGCCAGCCTCACCATATGCTGCTAGTGAAGCTTAAACATTTCAAAAACTGTGTCATTCCTTAGGTCAAGTCTCCATGTTTTTCTCTTGAGGAAAGTCTAGCAAGGTGCTTCTAGTAAAGCCCTCAGGCAACTGTAGACAGGAACTCCATTACTCACTGTGCGGTTCTTCCAAAAACAACCTTGATTTACCGTGGATAAATGGACACAGGGGCAGCTGGCCTCGGTAGTAAAACTTTGAAATGAGATACGATCATTGCCAATAAATCTATTTTGGCAAATGAAATTCTAGTATGATCCCCTCACAAAGAGAAAGGATATAGATGTAAACAGAGGTAGGTATTGATATACAAATGGTGCCTTGCTACATGCAAAGCTGTGAAGCTGAGTCAGTGAATAGAAGAGGCATACTTCCTGCCCATTCTGTGAGGGGAGATGGTCATTAAATAAACACACAATTAATTACATAATGACTACTATGATACCTGCTTGAAGAAAAAAATATAAGTGCTTTGAAAACGTATAACAATGTTTTGATCTAGTCTCGGGGACGTGGATTAGCTGTCAGGATTCCATTTCAGCCCTAGTCAATTAACTTGTCATCACTTACTTGGAAGTGTTCTGGACTTCCTGCTAGTCGAGGACTCCTCTAGCCTCCTCACTGGCCATAGAAAAGTTCTGCTAGTTTTCTAAAGGACTTTCACACTCTACCATCTAGAAAACTCTGTGAAACCAGTCATTGGTGGAAATATAATCAGCACCACAGTCCATGTACCTCAAATTATTAGTTTACCTGGTTCAGTGAAACCAGCCACACTTCCCAAGTTATCCAGCATGATGAGGACACCTGTGTGTACATTCCCTACTGTCCTCCATGTCACTCTAAATCCTTACCTTGTGTTTTCTGTAACTCACCATCTATTTTCATCTAATCCTGTATCTTCAGCCTCTGCTCGGCATCCTTATTACCTCTGTCCTCTCACTGAAGCTTGACTTTCCCCAAGGTCATAGCTTTACCTGAAGCCTTCTCAAGTAGCGGCTCTTTTCTCTCCAACACCTTATGTCTTGCTGGATATTGCTTTTCATTGCTGATTCCTGTATGCTTCCTGACAAAAGCACACTTACACACACACACACACACACACACACACACACACACACCCTGAAAAACACTCCTATGAGTTGATACTACAAACTAATAGCATTTATATAATGTTAGTGCCAGGCACTGATGTAACTTAATCTTCATAATAACACTATGAGTTATATCTATATCTATATCTATATCTATATCTATATCTATATCTATATCTATAGATATCCCTATCCATATTTTACAGATGTATTTGGAGACACTGGGATGTTAAGTTAGCCGTCCACCGTCAGCTAGAAAATATTAGCGCCAGGATTTGAACAGTGGCAGTCTGGCTTTTAGAGTCCAGCCTCTTAATATTATGTCATATTGCTTCCCACCACTTGGTGCCATTGTCTTCAGTCTTCTGAGCCACTGCCTCTTCCTTAGGGAAGATTTCAGCACTAAAATCACTGATTTTTTTCCTCCGTTATTAGTCCTGTCATCAATCTTGGTGACTTTAACAGACATGGGGAAGATCCCTTCGACATGAAGGCCTCACAGTTCCTTGATGTCATCTCCTCTGCCATCTACCCGTTGAGTGCCCACTAGCTCTTGTCATCACCAATAACAGCAATAATGGCTGCTTCCTCCAAATCTTCCACAGTGTGATCACCACCTCTCATCTTTCCACTTCAATCCTCCAGTACCTCTACTCCTACAAGTTTTCCTGCTTTATCGTGTCCTTACTTTCTCCTTGCTCACTTGGATCCCATGCATTATTCTTACAATCAATCCCTTGCACATACCCTCTATTTCTTCTCTCCTTTCTTCCTCAGGCTTTCTTGATTGATACAATTCTATTCCACACTGAATCTAGTTCTTCATCTGCACTCGCAGGCCTGTGCAGCTGAACTTGAAGAAAAATGCAGTCAGGTTTACTTTATTTTTTTATTTTTATTATGAAATTTGTTGTCAAATTTGTTTCCATACAACACCCAGTGCTCATCCCAACAGGTGCCCTCTTCAATACCCATCACCCACCCACCCCTCCCACCCACCCCCCCCATAAACCCTCAGTTTGTTCTCAGATTTTAGGAGTTTGCTTTAAACTTATGAAAGCAAACCTCAGAACCTCCTAGTAATTCTGTATTTTACTAATCAGTTCTTTTTCCTAGTTCAAGGTAACTATTTCACACACCCTCCTCCCTCCACAGACCTAAAGCATTACCTACTTACCCCTGAAGAGGAGATAATGTTGCCTCTTATATCCTGGGCAATACGAATCCATAAAAAGAGACCATCCTGATCCTCCCACCTTCAAACCTCCAACTAGTTGCATCCATGCTTGTATACTCTGCCTCTCCTCCTTTCAAAAGGGATGGCAACCGAAGCCCATTTCCAACCACATTTTTTTTTCTATTTCACAATATAATTAACTCTTAGTCACATTTAGAAATCAACTATAGATACTGAAAACTTAAACAAAATAAAACCATTGGATCCTGTATCCGATGTGTGGGTTTTTTTTTTAAACATTTTCAGCTTAGCTACTGTTTTCCTCTTGGGAACTATCCCAGTAGTTTTATTCTCCCCAAAGTAATTGTGGACCTATCAACACGATTGATTACAGAAATAAGTAATAGATGTAGGATCTTCACTTTCTTATTGGATTCCCATAATGCAGTCTGCATTTCTCAGCATATTGAGCTTTTAAATTATTAATCATGTACATAGTCCAAAACCACATCCATAGCATACAACATATAATATAGAGAGAGCAAATTATACCCTGGTGTCCAATGTTTCTGGTGACAACATAAACCAGAAGAGGAAAGCTTAAGCTGTTTGCACATGTCACCCAAGAGGAAAAGATGAAAACAACATTTAAAAAGTAAAGGGACCTTAAGCAAACTTTCAGGCACAGAACTTCTGCATAGTTTGGTATGATCAATAACAAATATATTTTCTTAATTTCCCATCCCATTCTTACTAAAAGAAGTATGGTTGAGTTTTTCTAAAATGATGGGTCATAGCTATTGAAGCTAATATTAACATCAGCTTTGCAGTTTAGTATTCAAATATGACCCTTGCTTCAAACATTCAATCATCCCGTCCTTGTGAAAGTATGAGAGAGGTAGATGAAATACCTTGGTTACTTAGGTTGCAAAACTTGGGATTAATGTTTCTTATTTTCCTTTTCTACCTCTCATTCCCTCAAAACACTGGAGCCCTGGTGATGCAGGAGCCTGCTTTGGATTCTGTGTCTCCCTCTCTCTCTCTCTCTGCCCCTCTCCTTCTCATGTAGCTTGCATGAGACTTATAGTCTACTTGGAGAGAAAGGACACTTACATAAAAGCTCAGATGATGGCCTGAGTATATAATTTAGTATATACTTATACTAAGTGGGAAATGAGTGTATTCCAAACTGAGAGATCTGGCATGAATTACCTGTGTGCAATCAGTTATCAAACTTCTTTTCCTTTATTCTTCAAAAAACCTTCTACACAAGTTTTAATCTTGTTACTGTCTACCCATGTGTTGATGTCATCACCCACATGGGGATTACTACAACAGCTTCCTAGCAAGCCTCTTTATCCTCCAATTCATGCTATATATATATTTCACTGTCAATATTTGCCTCCCTAAGCATTGCTTTTGTTACTCCCTGCTCAAAAACATTCTAGATCTCCTTACTTCAAACCTTATGTAGTCTTAACTACTTTGCTCAACTTTTAAGACATGTCCGAATCTGGTCACATCTTTATTTCCTGGGAGGCCCCCACTCCTTGGCCTAATAAGGTCAGTATCCTCACAATGAAATCATGGAAATCCATTCTTTCTGAGCCCTCACAACTCTTTCCTCACATAGGCAGCTTTCCTCATGTCTTCTGCCTCTGAAATTTTAGCCTATCCTTCAAGGCCAAACTAAGACCCTCCACCTTCACGATACCTTCTCATACTGTATCTCTTTTTTCCTCCTCTCCTCTATGCCCCTGTGATACCCATGGCATGTACCACATAGAATGGCACATGCCTACTGAACTTATTCAAAAGCTTATTCTTTCCAATTATTAATTCCTAGGAGTCAGGAATGGCATTTCATACAGATTCTACAGCACCTGCCCTGACATGAATACATAGTAGGAATGTATTAGCTAGATACTTAGGGTTTTTATGACCCCTCTCTTTACTGTTTTATATTTTCTAAAAAGAAATATACACCTAAATTAGTAAAATATGTATCTATTTTTAACATAAGTTCAATATAGTATTACATATATGTGTGGGTGTGTTGTACAGATTTATAGCTTTTATTTAAAGGATATTTCTGGAACTTTCAAAAGAATCTAATAAGCTCTGGGGCACCTGGGTGGCTCAGTCAGTTGGGCGTCCTACTTCGGTTCAGGTCATGATCTCACAGTTTGTGAGTTTGAGCCCCGTGTTGGGCTCTGTGCTGACATCTCAGAACTTGGAGCCTGCTTTGGATTCTGTGTCTCCCTCTCTCTCTGCCCCTCCCCTGCTCATGCTTTCTATCTTTCAAATGAATAAACATTAAAAAATAAATAAAGAATCTAATAAGCTCTTAAAATGATACTTCTCTCTTTCCATATTGCAAATCTGAGCAATATCCTGGATTCAGTACCAAGAGCAAAAGCTAAGGTGTTATGTGGCCTCTGGATAACAGAGAATGTACTGCCCTTAAAACTTAATGATTTACTTTGCATCTTAGACAATGCCAGATGGGTAAGGTTCTCTCTATCATGGTGCCTAGTACAAGCCTGGGGATATAAGTGCTCAATAACTACTTGTTAACTGATTGAATTTTTGATAATTAACTGAAGGGAAGATTCCATTTCTGAAATAAGCTCATAATGTTTTCAGGATTTAGATCTAGATGGTATTTCCCAGGGCAATCTCTCATTCTAACTTTGAGAAGTGTAATTAATGGGTAGCTAATATTCTATTACCCATTTTCAGATTTTACTATTATCTTGGGGTAGCAGGTCAAGGTCTTTGTTGCCATACTTCTAGTAATTTTGTTAGATGGTAAAAAATTTTTGGAGCTAGAAACAGTTTTAGAAACCATTTATTCTAATTCACTCACTCTTTGATGAGGATAGAGACCCAGAGAAAACATAGATTAGGTCATATAGGGAAGTGAAAGCAGGAATCAAGCTCTTTTAATCCTATAGCTACCTTATCTCCACTTAAATAATACGGGATGGCAAAATACCATCAAATCCTGAGGCTGAATAGAACTTACAGATGGTTCATTATTTTTTGCTTTAGCACTTCCAGTAATTGGCAAACAGCTCTTTCCACAATGGAAGGCCTCTGAAAATTAGAAATGTTCTTTGAAAGAGTAATTCTCAGATTTATATTGAGTCAAATTCTGCCTTCCCACAACTCTGGATTCTAGCCTAGCCTTGGATTCTCAAAGAACAAGAGCCATCCACTGTTTCTTCCATGGGGCAGATGTTTCCAAACAACACATATGACCTGAAAGTTTCCTCTCCCTGAGTCTTTCCAAACTTCCTTCTTATGGTATGGCCTCCCTTTGTTTTGGCAATAATCTTAGAATTTTGCCTTGGATCTGTTAGAATGCTCTTAGTTAAAGGGCATTAAACAAACAAACAAACAAACAAAAAACACACAAAACCCCCCTCATTTTGGCTTAAGAATAACTAAAGCCTGCATCCTCAGGGCAATTTAGACATAGTTTAGTCAGAGCTCTGAGTCCATTTTCCTTTGGTTTGCTGTTCTCCGCCTTTATCACTGTGTTAACTTTCTCCCCAAACTGACTTCCTTCATCGTTGTTGGATGTCTGCCAGCAGTAATTAGTGCTGCATGATGCCTCATTCAGCAGGAGAGGCAAGTTGCTTCCCATTAACTGCTGAGAAAAAGAAAACACTGAGATTTACATCAATTGGCCACCCCTGAACCAATCCCTAAATGCCACACACTGATAAGCTTAGGCCTGGATTAATTAAACCAATTATAGTGCAAAGGAAGATGGAATTTTCCTGAGCAGCCTTAGCTGGGCATAGTTTACCCTTGAAGTCGAGATGAAGTCAAGTCCAATCAAACCTTATTGCTGGAATCAACAGGGCAGATAGAATAGACATTGAGGTAATAACCATATCTTCTGTCCACCATGCCTATAACTATTTGATACTCAGGATGGATCTGACTAGAGTCTAAGTTCAGTGAAATATTAGGGAATCAGTTTTATTACCACTTCCCTCATTTTGGAAAGTGTTCCTCTATTAATTCAATCTTAGCTTGAATTCACTTTTTTTTTTTTTAAAGCAGGTGCAACTTTTGGAGTTTGTGGTTAACAAAAGGACCTAAACTGTTTATTTTTATTTTTTTTTAACTTTTGCTTTGTATTGTTTTGAGATGAATTTTTAAAACCTCTAATATAACTGATTTTAAAAGCCAAAACTTCATGAAGCTCCTGGGTGGCTCAGTTGGTTAAGTGTCTGACTTCAGCTCAGGTCATGATCTCACAGTCCATGAGTTCAAACCTTGTGTGGGGCTCTGTGCTGACAGCTCAGAGCCTGGAGCCTACTTCAGATTCTGTGCCTCCCTCTCTCTCTCTCTCTCTCTCTCGCGCTCTCTCTCTCTCTCTCTCTCTGCTCTTCCCTCCTCCCCCCCAAAAAAATTTTAAAAAATGTTTAAAAGCCAAATCTTTACATATGCATATCTGTTGCTAACTCTCAAAGTCCTGATTTTTATGCATTGTTTTATTTTCTAAAACGTTTAAACATTTTGTTTCTGTCAGTCAGTATATTAGCTTGCTCCTTCAAGACTGATGTCTCCTCACCCAGATTAGATTTTAAAGTGTAACCAAGACAAGGCTAAGGACAAAGCCATGAGGCACACACCATGAGCAACGCCCCTGCAAGCTAACACCAGATTACATGCTGTTTTTCAACCAACTACACGTCCCATCTTCCCCTATTATCATCCAGGAATATTTCTACACTAATCTGCAAGGACATCGTGAGCGACCTCATCAAATCCCCACCTAGATATCAATACTTAAACTCCTGAAATATCCCAGGCTACTCAGCCTGTAGAAACAAAATTAGGCTAATTTGGCAGGAAGGTTTTGATTGCTCCCGGACCAGTTCCTACAAGCAGCTTCATTATTTTCCAGGTACCCTCAACTCCTTGTTAGACTGATCCATTCTGGAATGCTATTAGTGATCAATATTGCTGACCCAACAGTTGCTAGAATCTACCTTTTCATCCTTTGAGAGAATTGGAGTGATATTTGCTCCGATCACATCACTTCCTTCCCCTATGATTTCTGTAGATTACTGCCAATCATTCTGTGATTACATCTTTAAGTGCTTTCAACACCCTGGAATGTAATTTGTCTATGGCTGCAAACTAGAATTCATTTAAATGTCTGGGTGGCTTTTTATAATCTCTTCATTTTTTCTGGGACTTCAATTCACTCTCAACTGTGTTTTTCTATCCGTTCTATTTTGATAATAACTTTTGCATAGTGGCAAGGACAGATAAAATAGGAGTGAAATGATTCTGTCTCCTGTCTGTATTTGCTAGCATTTCACCATCTTTTCTAAGCAATGAGGAGATCTATTATATATTCATAATTATGATTCCTAGCCTTTACATAAGTCTTCTACATTGGGAACACTCCTCTTGTTCTGAACCTTTTTGTTATCTAATTTTTATTCATTCATCAGGTCTCAGAGATAATCTCCTTGAAAAGCCTTCATAGATCCTCCACACCTAAACTAGGCACCTTTCCTATGTCCTACACCACCTTCTCACAGCCTTCCATGGAATGTAGCACATTATATTGCTGTTGCCTGCTTTCATATCTGCATTCCCCCCATTTAACTGTAAGTAAGAAGGCAAGGTCCTTATCTAATTTTTTTTTGCAGAGATCTTCATAATGCTTGGCATTGAATGGGTACTTCATATTATTAACTATTAAAGAAATTAAAACTGTAAAGATACTTTTTATTACTTTAGCATTTTTCCAACTCATATAATTTCCTGAGATTTCTTTTACTGTCACACCAGTAACAAGTTTCCTTGGTGGTCAAAAATAAATCAAGAGTAACAGTTTCTTCCGAGATTTTCTCAACAAAAAGTTTACTTGTTGGACCTCTGAGGTGTTCATTAAAATGTTTCTTATGCAGAAAGGAAAAAAAAATCTTCTAGCATCCATACATAATCATAAAACCATGGCTCATTATAAATTCCTTTTTGAGGGGCACCTGGGTGGCTCAGTAGGTTGGGCAACTGACTCCTGATTTAAGCTCAGGTCATGATCTCACAGTTTGTGAGATCAAGTCCTGCACGGGGTTCTGTGCTGGTAGCGTGGAGCCTGCTTGGGATTCTCTCACTCCCTCTCTCTGTGGCCCTCCCCCACTTGGCCCTCCCCCACTTGTGCATGTAAGATCTCTCTCTCGCTCTCTCTCTCTCTCTCTCTCTCTCCCCCCCCCCCCCGCCAAATAAATGAATAACCTTAAAAAAAGTCCTTTTTGAGTCCTATGGAGTACATTCCTACAAATGGGAGCATGTGAAAATCAAATCATGTGTCTTTTGCAAAGTCAAACAGAAATAAATTTCCAGGTTTACGATTTTTTTAAAACACATTTCAATCATTAAGACAACTTTAATACTTTGAAAGCTTGGTAAATACATTTTTTATCAAATGCACTTAGTGAATTTTACATAGTCTTTAGTTTTTCTGTTTTACCAAGGGTATTTCCCACTGATACACTTTTTTTTTTACAATAAACTTCTTTAACTTATCCAATATGTCACATGTCCAGTAGTTTATAAAATTTTAAAGTTAATGGTATAACAAACTCAAATAATGATATTTCATATTTATAAGTGCCTCCTGGAATGAATAAATAATGAAGACACAGTCAGCTTCTATTAAAAGTACAGGATTGAACATCTAAGAAGTTACCTACCTACAGGGAGGTAGAATTGTTGATTTTTATCTGATTTTAAAATTTAAGTAGGTGTGATCCAGGTTGGTTCTTGAACAGGTGACAAATATACCATGTTTTGTCACTTTTTTTTTTTTTTCTGTTCAGAACTGGCTATGTAGCAACTGTCTTGATCTATTGCCACAGGTTAGCTGCTCCAGCATTTTTTCAAACTCTCTTGGGCTATGCCTACATGCTTGATGACAAACTTACCTGACTATTCGTTTCAATTGTACTAATCAGTCAAGGGCTGTTTATAAGCAACTACAATCGACTGAGATCCAGAAGTGTATTTCTTTGATTAGTATTCAAAGAGGAAAATTGTTACTGATTGGTACTATTGAAAGTTATGGTACAAATGATTCTGCCACAATTCTTTTTTTGTTTGTTTGTTTTTAATGTTTTTCTTTGTGTCAATTTATTTCCACTTTCTGAAATCTTCATTTTCTTTAGCATTTCAAATTTTTATTTAAAATCTAGTAAGTAACATAGTGTAATACTAGTTTCAGGAGTAGAATTTAGTGATACATCATTTACATATAACACCCAGTGCTCATCCCAACAAGTGCCCTCCTTAATGCCTATCACCCATTTAGCCTATCCCCCACCCAACACCCCACCAGCAACCCTCAGTTTGTTCTCTGTATTTAAGAATTTCCTATGGTTTGTCTCCCTCTCTGTTTTTATCTTATTTTTTCTTCCCTTCCCTTATGTTCATCTGTTTTGTTTCTTAAATTCCACATATGCGTGAAATCATATGGCATTTGTCTTTCTCTGACTGACTTATTTTGCTTAGCATAATTTAATACATTTACATTCAAAGTGATTATGGATAGATATGAATTTAGTGCCATTGTTTTACCTGTTAGGTCCTTGTTTCTGGAGATTTTCTCTGTTCCTTTCTAGTCTTCATCACGTTTTGGTCTCTCTTTCCCAAAGAGTCACCTTTAATATTTCTTGTAGGTCTGGTTTTGTGGTCAGGAACTCCTTTAGTTTTTGTTTGTCTGGGTCACTCTTTATCTCTCCTTCTATGAAAGCCTTACTGGATAAAATCTTCTTGGCTGCTAATTTTTCTCATTTAGGATGTTGAATATATTATGCTACTCCCATCTGGCCTGCTAAGTTTCTGTGGACAGGTCTGCTGTTAACCTTACTTGTCATCCCTTGTAAGTTAGGGGTTTCTTTTTCCTTGCTGCCTTTATGACTTTTTCTTATCTCTGTATTTTGCAAATTGTACTATATGTCTTGGTGTTGGCCTGATTATGTTGATTTTGATGGGAGTTCTCTGTGTCTCTTGGATTTGGATGTCTGTTTCCTTTGCCAGACTAGGGATGCTTTTAGCTGTAATTTGTTCAAATAAACCTTCTGTCCCTTTTTTCCATCTCTTCTTTTTCTGGGACTCCTATGATACAAATGTTATTATACTTTATGGAGTTACTAAGTTCCCTAAATCTGCATTTGTGATCTAATATTTTTATTTCCCTCTTCTTTTCATTATTTTCCATTATTTTATCTTCTATATCATTTATTCATTTCTCTACTGTCAGTTTTGCATTATGGATATAGCATTTATTTTGGCTTGATTAGTTTTTAGGTCTTTTATCTCCATGGTAAGGGACTCCCTGGTGTCTTCTATGCTTTTCTCAAGCAGAGCTAGTATCCTTATGATTATTGTTTTAAATTCTTCCTTTTGAGGTGAGTTCCTCCATGTTGGCATTTTGTCTAGGTCTTGTGTGTGTGTTAGGAAAGTCTGTGTGTTAGGAAAGTCTGTTACGTTTCCTGCTCCTGAAAGTAATGAATTTATTAAGAAGAGGTCATATACTGTCCAGGGCCTGGCACATTAGGAAGTGTTTCTGGTATATGCTGTGTGCACTCTGCTAGTGTGTTTTGGCTGCTCTTTCCCTCAGGTCAGTTCTCTGCAGTTTCTCCTTGCCTACAGTGGGGACTGTTTGGACCTTTATGCAGTGTGTGATGAGTTTTAAGTAGGTATGCTCTGGTCTGCCTGTGAAAAAAGGCTTGATCTTATTCCAACTAGAGCTGAAGCTTTGCAGCACTCTATGGTCAGTATACTTGGTGTGTGTGTGTGTGTGGTGGGGGGGGGTTGTTCTGGTCTTCTGGGGGAGGGCCCACTACTACTCTATTAGGCATACTTGCCTTAATACAGAAGTACTTGCAGAGTGCAGGGGAATAGAGCTTGGTGTTAGGGGCTCAAGCCTTCACTGTATGTGCTGTGCTGCTCAGTGAAGTCCTTCCATGCTGATGGGCAAGGGGGATAAATGGCGCCAGCCTGCTCTCTCACCCCCCAGAGAAGGGAGTTCCCACTCACCACTGTCCAAGAAGCCCTCATAGAATAGTGAACAATCCCCCCCTTGTATGTCCCAGGCATCCCTTAGATCCCTGCTTTCACCCTTTCTGTGTCTGGGCTGTCTGCCTGACTGGCAGTACAATGCACCTATGTTTTATCTCAGGCATACCAGCTGAGTTTCAAAACTCCAAATTTTAGGGACCTGGCAAGGTGTGGACCCATGCTGATCCTCTAGGGGAGGGCCTCACCACATCTGCAGCAACACTTGAGTCAGGTGTAATGTTAAATCCTAAGAGAGAAGACTTAAAAATAAGTCAGTTTTAATTTTTGAAGTATTATTAATATATTTAGAATTCAGGGGCACCAGGGTGGTAAAGTCGGTTAAGCCTCTGACTCTTGGTTTTGGCTCAGGTCATGATTTCATGGTGTGAGTTTGAGCTCCACATGCCATAAGTACGGAGCTTGCTTGGAATTCTGTCTCCTTCTCTCTCTGCCCCTCCCTTGCTTAATTTTTTTTTTTTTTTTTTGTACAAAAGAATTGACTAGAGTCCTGGTCAGTTCAGCTGCTATCCAGCTGTCTATGTACTATATAGACTGAGTAGCTTATAAAAAATTGAAATTTATATCTCATAGTTCTGGAGACCAGAGGTCTGAGATGAGGTTGTCAGTCTGGTTAGATTCTGGTGATAACCTTCTTTTTGGTTGCATACTACTGACTTCTTGTATCCTCACATGGCTAAAAGGTCTAGAAAGCTCTCTGGGGTCTCTTTCATAACAGCAGTAAATCCCATTCATGAGGGTCCCCCTCTCATGACCTAATTCTTCCTCAACACCCCATGTCCCAATACCATCATATTGGGGGTTAGTATTTCAACATATAAATTTTTGGGGTATACATTCAGTCCATAAAACTAGGATAATGGTCCTGTTTTAAGAATTTGAGTAACATGGAATTTAAGCTCTGATCAGTTATAAATGATAGTTGTTTAAAATACTTTTAAAAATTCTTTGTGTTTAGAGATGTATACATTATAATAGATAAATAAAAAGTCTATCGAATATAATCCTACTTTCTTATGTTATAACTAAGTGGAAATTTGATGTCCTGTCAAGAATATTAACTTAGCCATTTAAGCAAAGCATAGTATCTTGGAAAATAAACTTTTAAAATACCATGTACAATTGCAAGAAAAAAACATAAAATACTTAGGGATAAATTTAACAAAATATACATAAAACAAAATATGCACAAAACTACAAAACACTTCTAGGAGAAATGAAAAGAGATATAAGAAAATGTAGACATATTCTATAGACATTGATAAAAAGATTAAATATTACTAATAAGTAAATTTTTCCTAAATAACTTATAGGTTCAATGAAATTCCAATCAAAATTACAGCAAGAGTTTTGTTGTTTTTTTTTTTTTGTAGGAATTGAAACTAATTCTAAAATGTACATGGAAATCCATAGGACCTAGGACAGCCAAACATGATTCTGAAAAACAACAAAAGTAGAATGTTTATACTACCTGAAAAAAATAAAAATAAACAATAGGGGCACCAGGGTGGTTCAGTTGGTTGAGCATCTGACTTCAGCTCAGGTCATGATCTCACAGTTTGTGAGTTCTAGCCCCGCATCAGGCTCTGTGCTGGCAGCTCAGAGCCTGGAGCCTGCTTCAGATTCTGTGTCTCACTCTCTCTGCCTCTCCCCTACTCATGCTCTGTCTCTGTCTCTCAAAAATAAATAAAAATGTTTAAAAAATTAAAAAAATAAAGCACAGCATGAATGAAATTGACAAACTTTATCATCTATGTTTTCTATTGTCTGGCAATAAACATTCCAAGTTAGACTGACCAGGTCACTGACCTCAGACATAAACTTAAATCTTTGCAGGTAAGTTATTTTTAAGAGTCAAGTTGAAAAATATCATTAATTTTCATTGATAATCTCAGACTAAAAGTAGAGATAAAATTTAAGTACAAAAGAAAGTCAAATCAATAATGACCATCAAGTCACCAAACTGTAAATATAAAATGGTACATAATATGGAGCTTTTATCTTAGAAACCTGTTTGGTTTCATTCCGTTTCACTCTTCTGAGAATCAAGACAGAATCATGGAATAGTTCAGCAACAACCTAGGTCCACAGTTTGGTCAATTTTCCTAGACAATAGTATAAGTCCCTCACAATATAGCTCAACCTAAGAGCAGTCTTTGGAAAAAAAATTCAGAACAAAAAAAGACTTTCTGTTTAAACCTAAGCAGCACAATTTCTATAATAAGCATTAAGAGGGTACATTCCTTTTTTTATTTAAAAATTTTTTGAATGTTTATTTACTTTTGAGAAAGAGATAGAGGCAGAGTGTGAGTGGGCAAGGGGCCTAGAGAGGGAGACACAGAATCTGAAGCAGGCTCCAGGCTCTGAGCTGTCAGTACAGAACCCAACAAGGGACTCAAACTCGTGAACCATGAGATCCTAGCCTGAGCTGAAGTCGGATGCTTTACCGACTGAGCTACCCAGGTGCCCCAAGAAGGTATACTCCTTTTAAACAGCTTAATGAGATATAATTTACACATCATAATATTCACTCATTTAAAGTTCAATGATTTTTAACGTATTTACTGAGTTGTACACTGTAATCACTATCATCTAATTTTAGGACATTTTCCTTACCTCAGAAAGAAATCTGTACCCATTAGCATTCACTTCCAATCTGTCCTCACCCAACCTCACCACCCCCAGATGTAGGCAACCACTAATCTATTTTCTGTCTTCACAGAATTGCGTAGTCTAGACATTTCACATAAATGAGATCATACACTATGTGGTCTTTTGTGATTGGCTTCCTTTACTTACAAACTGTTTTCAAGGTCCATCCATGTTGTAGCCTCTATCAGTACTTAATTCCTTTGTATTGCTTAATAAGATTTCATAGTATAGATATGCCATTTGTTTATTCATTCACCAGTTGTTGCAAATTTGGATTGTTTCAACTTTTGGCTATGGTGAATAATGCTACTATAAATAATCTGTGTACCTGTTTTGATATTAACATATGTTTTGTTCCTTTTGAGTAAATACCTAAGAGTGGAATTTGTAGGGCATATAGAAACTCTATATTTAACATTTTTAGGAACAGCCAAACTGTTCTCCAGTGTAGCCTCAACCATGAACATTCCCATTAGGAGGGTATGAGGGTTTCAATAGCTTCACATCCTCACCAACTTTTTGTTAGTTTTTTTTTTTTTAACTGAAGTATAAGTGGCATAAAATGTTATATTAGTTTCAGTACAACATGATGCATAGGGGCACTTGTACCCCAATGCTTATAGCAGCACTTTCAACAATAGACAAATTATGGAAAGAGTCTAAATGTCCATCAACTGATGAATGGATAAAGAAATTGTGGTTTATATACACAATGGAATACTACGTGGCAATGAGAAAGAATGAAATATGGCCTTTTGTAGCAACGTGGATGGAACTGGAGAGTGTTATGCTAAGTGAAATAAGTCATACAGAGAAAAACATACCATATGTTTTCACTCTTATGTGGATCCTGAGAAACTTAACAGAAGACCATGGGGGAGGGGAAGAAAAAAAAAATTTTAGAGAGGGAGGGAGCCAAAACATAAAAGACTCTTAAAAACTGAGAACAAACTGAGGGTTGATGGGGGGGTGGGAGGGAGGGGAGGGTGGGTGATGGGTACTGAGGAGGGCACCTGTTGGGATGAGCACTGGGTGTTGTAAGGAAAACAATTTGACAATACATTTCATATTTAAAAAAACCCCAAAAAACAATAAGTGTATCACCATTTGTCATCATACAATGTTATTGTAGTATTATTGACCATATTCCCTATACTGTATTTTCATCTCCATGATTTATTTAGTTTGTAACTGGAGTTGTACCTCTTAATCTCCTTTATCTATTTCCCCCATCTCCCTACCCATCTCCCTTCTGGCAACCACCACTTGGTTTTCTGTATTTAAGTGTCTGTTTCTGTTTTTTGTTTGCTTGTTAGATGCCACATATATGAAATTATATGGTATTTGTCTTTCTCTATCTGACTTATTCCATCCATGTTGTTGCCAATGGCAGCATCTCATTGTTTTTTATGTTAACCAATATTCCATTATATATGTATGTGTATATATATATATTCATTCCATATATTTATATACACATGTATACATATACATATACACCATAATATTCACTCATCTAACGTTCAATGATTTTTAATGTATTTACTGAGTTGTACACTGTAATCACTATCATCTAATTTTAGGACATTTTCCTTACCTCAGAAAGAAATCTGTACCCATTAGCATTCACTTCTAATTTGTCCTCACCCAACCTCAACACCCCCAGATGTATACACACACACACACACACACACACACACACACACACACACCATATCTTGTTTATCCATTCACCTGTTGATGGACACTTGTTTCTATATTTTGTCTATCATAAATAATGCTGCAATAAACATGGGGTGTATATATCCTTTGAATTGGCATTTTTGTTTTCTTTAGGTAAATAACCAGTAGTGCAATTATTGGATCATATAATAGTTCTAATTTTTTGAGGAAACTCCATACTGTTTTTCATGGTGATTGTACCACTGGGATTTACATTCCCACTAACAATGCACTAGGGTTCTTTTTTCTCCACATCCTCACCAACACTTGTTAGTTCTTGTCTTTTTGCTACTAGCCATTCCAAGTGATATGAGATGATATCTTATTGTGGTTTTGATTGGTATTTCCCTGATGATTAATGATATGGAGCATCTTTTCTTGTGTCTGTTGGCTATCTGCATGTCTTCTTTGAAAAAATGTCTTTCATGTTCTCTGCCCATTTTTTAATTGGATTTTTTATTTTTTTCAGTGTGAAGTTGTATAAGTTCTTTTTTAAAAAAAATACAGTTACAGTGAGTTTAAAAGAGGTATCTCATTGCGGTTTTGATTTGAATTTCTGAAATGACTAATAATGTTGAGCATCTCTTTAATTTGCTTGTTGGATGTTCCTATATCTTCTTAAAGAAATATCCATATCTTTTGGCCATTTTTAATTAGGCTATTTGCCTCTTTATTATTGAGTTTTAGGGGTTCTTCATCTATTGTGGATATAGGTCTCTTAGCACAATAGGATTTGCAAATTTTTTCTCTTTCAAATTATTTGATGTAATTGAAGCATAAAAGTTTGAAATTTTGATTGATGCTAACATCGCTTTTCCCTGTTTTTGATTGTGATTTTGATGTCATGGCTAAAAAATTATTTTATAATCCAAAGTCACAAAGATTTGCTGTATGTTTTTTCCTAAGAATTTTATAGTTTTAGCACTTACATTTAGATTTTTGACCACTTTGAGTTAATCTTCATGTATCATGTAAATTAAGGGTACAGACTCATTTTTGTGCATGGCAGTATCCAGTTATCCCACCACTATTTGTTTAAAAGCTACTGTTTTCCCCCCATTGAATTGCCTTGGCATCTTTGTCAGGATTGATCAGAAATGTAAGGGTTAGTTTCTAGAGCCACAATTCTATTTGCTTGAGCTATAGGTCTATCTCTACCTCAGTACCACACTTTCTGATTGCTGTACCTTTGTAGTAAATTTTGGAATTAGGAAATGTGAAACCTACAACCTTTTTCTTTGGTTTCAAGATTGTTCTGGCTATTCTTGTTCTCTTCTACTTACACAGGGATTTTAGAATCAGCTGATGTACTCCTTTCAACACAACATATATATGCTAACTCAGATAAATTCAAGTTCAATGTCATGCCTTTTTCAAAATATTTTTGTTCCATTTATTTCAACCTCCATGTTTCCATTGGCCTCTTCTCATTTTCCTAACTTCTATATTTAACTATGCATGGTTATCTCCATTCTGAAAAAATCATTTCTTGACATTGCCTCACCCTTCATGGTCCAAATTCGTAAAAAAGCAATCTCTGTTTTTACTTTCAACTCTCTCTTAAAGCTACACAGAAAAAAGTTACCAATGACATTCTATTGCCAAACAAAGCAGCACACCTTCAATCCTTACCGAGGCATTTCACACCAACAACTATCGTTATGTTTTTTCTTTTTTTTTAATGTTTATTTATTTTTGACAGAGAGACTGTGAGCAGGGGAGGGGCAGAGAGAGAGGGAGACACAGAATCCGAAGCAGGCTCCAGGCTCTGAGCTGTCAGCACAGAGTCTAATGTGGGGCTTGAACTCACGAACTGCAAGATCATGACCCGAGCCGAAGTCGGACACTTAACCAACTGAGCCACCCAGGTGCCCCTTTCCTTATGGTTTCACCCTTTCCTCATTTGTTTTAGAATGCCACTACAGTCTCCCCTTGTCTTTTGCACTCATCTCTTGCTTCTATTCCTCACATGTTGGCTTTACCCAGGTTTCTTGTCTCAGCTTTTTCCATTTCTCATTTTGCAGACCCTCACCAACCTCTAAACTAAACTCTAATGACAGCCTTCCTCTTGTAGGTTTTATTTGTTTTCAGATGAACATTCAGTATGTATCTCAAAAAAAACACAAAGTGAAACTCCATATCATTCTCCTCAAAATTGTTTCTCATTCTTTCTTCCATATATCAATAAAAAAACTATCTAATTTTAAAAAGCAAAAGGGTTTGAAGTCATTTTCAACTTTCCCTTTCTCTTTTCTCACAGGTGAATGGTCAGCTTGTCACTTTTATCTCTAAAATGTGTCTTTCATTCGTCCTCTTCTCTTCATTTTTGGGCTCAATTCAATTCCTCCTTATTTTTCCTTTGGATTCCAGTAATACCTCTCCCTCTATCTTTCATAATTCCAAAATTTTCTGTGAAATATAGAATTTATCACATCACTCCTATTCTTTTTAAATTTTTTTTAATGTTTATTCTTGAGAGAGAGGGTGTGTGAGAGTGGGGGAGGGGCAGACACACACACACACACACACACACACACACACACACACACAGAATCTGAAACAGGTCCCAGGCTCTGAGTTGTCAGCACAGAGCCTGACGTGGGGTTTGAAGCCATAAACCAGGAGATCATGACCTGAGCTGAAGTGGGGTGCTTGATGTGATCCACAACATCACTCCTATCCTTAAAAATCTATGGGGTACCTGGGTGGCTCAGTCAGTTAAGTGTTCAACTTTGGTTCAGGTTATGATTCCATGGTTTGTGGGTTTAAGCTGTGTTTCAGGCTCTGTGTTGACAGCTCAGAGCCTGGAGCCTGCTGCAGATTCTGTGTCTCCCTTGATTCCTGAACCCCCCTTCAAAAATAAATAAATATTTTTTTAAATAAATAACTTTTTAAAAATCCTTCAGTGACTCCCCATTACCTGTAGAGTAATTTAGTTTGCTTAGTTTGGTTTTAATGGTGCTGTGAAACTCAGTCCCAAATTATTTTTTCAATCTTAAATCCAATGATACAATTGCTCTTTTCAACAATCTCTATAATCTGTTGCCTGGCTTCCCAAATATGCCACCAAATATACACCCTGCTGATTTAGCTATAAATGACTTATTCACTCTAAACCTCGCATTTCTGATACATATGTATTTTCAGGAAAAAACTTCCATTCTCTCATCTTCCCACAACTCACTCTCATAGACTTAGGAAACTCTTACTTATCCTTCCAGGTCAGGCCAGATGTAATGTCCTCACTGTAAGTCTCTTTAATCAAGTTTGCTCTTCTCAAAGCAGATTTAATCACTATAAAATTTGCCACCATATATTTATTTTACTGTTTTCTTTACTAAAGTTTTCACTCTTTGAAGGTGAACACTAAATCTCATTCATCAGAGCATCTCTAGAAGTTTAACATATACATTGCTACATTGTTGATGATCAGCGCATTAATTAATTTTATTATTAATAAAATTAATAATAATTAATTAATAATTAATTATATTATTAATATAAATTTTATAAAATTTAAATGGACTGATTGAATTGTACTGCTTCCTGACTATTAGAAGTATTAGCGGCATGTTTGAATTGCATGGGCCAACCCCACAAAGTTGCCAATAATTAAGTAAATGAGACATGCCAACATGAAATTTGGAGAAACACATATGTGGTAGGAATTGTAACAAAAAGAAAAAAGAGAGAGAAACTGACTTCTGTTTCTGAGAAAAGTAGTAGCTCAGAGGCACTGGAAATAGAAACAACTAAAATGTTGGTATAGGGGCACCTGGGTGGGTCAGTAGGTTAAGTGTCTGACTTCTGGTTTTGGCTCAGGTCATGATCTCACGAACCATGAGCGCTGCATCCAGCTCTGTGCTGACAGTACAGAACTGGCTTGGGATTCTCTTTTTTCCTCTCTTTCTCTGTCTCTCTCTCCAAATAAACATCTTTAAAAAATTATAACTATATCCTTGACAAAAAAACTTCTCAAAATCAAAAACTAAATTAAAACTGCTACCTACATAGTTTTTAAAAAACCTGAAAGCATTGTTACCATGGGGTAGATAATTACTATTGTTTAATCTTAGTTTCCATTTCTTTTCCTGCTTCATGGGACAGAAGGCATGTAAGACAAAGACTAGGACTTACCACAGGTAAGAAATCTAATAGGACATTTCTACCATACTTTGAGTGTGGAGTGTACCAGAAATAAACCCACACCATGGCGTGAGATAGCAAAAAATTCTCTGCCATAATTTTGTTGCTTGGTTCAGAAAAAATATCTCCCTCAAGTATTCACAGCCAAACAATGCTCCTCATGCTGATTTGTAGCTGAATCCACACTGCCTTGGTGACCCAAGAAACTTAAATCTAACAATCTGTTTAAAGTACTTAGTAGTGCCTCCAGGCACCTGGAATGAGCTTGGGCAAATTCTGTTTGAGTGAATCACCTTCCATCCAGACTTCAAAGGATTCCTACAGATAAAGTTCCAACAGGAATTTGGATTCACAGTCAAAATTTTATGAAACAATCCCACAGATAATCACTAGAGTTTAACAAAAACAACAGATGATGGAAAGACTTTGTACCCAGAATATAAAAGCATATGTTTAACATGTTTGAATAAATAACATAGTAAAACTAAAAAAGTGTAAAGCAGATTGCAAAGAGCCTAATAGAACTTCTGGAAATAAGAAATGTGAAACAAATAAAAAATTTCAATGGACAGGTTACATTGTCAATTTAGTAAATAGTAAATATCATGGGAATTTAACGGGAAATTTAATAATTGGAAGTTAATGGCAAATTTAATAACTGGAAGACAGAGCTGAAGAAATGATCTGTAACACAACATGGAAACAGAGTTGGAAAATATGAAATACATAGAGAATACCATGAGCTTTTAGTAGGCATTTAATTAGAGTACCATATATTTTTTTTTTAATTAGAGAGAATGAGGAAGGGACATTATTAATGAGATGGTATCTTAGGTCAGTTTTCCCAGAAGCAGCCTCTGAAATAAGGATTTATGAACAGGTAACTTAATAAGGCAATATTCTCTGGAGAGACCAGCAAGAGAATGAGGGGAGCAGGAGAGGAAGGAAACAAAGCTAAGCAAAAGTGTGGTCTCAGGCAAACACCTGCAGAACAAAATAGCTTCAGCCTGATCCTACAAGGGAACTCTGGAGCAAATTATACTTCACAGTTGTCCAAGGCAAGAAAGCTAAGCTGTCATACTTCATCTGTCAGCCCTTGGTCAAGGGCTATACAAAGAGAACCAAATTTCCAGAGACCTCTACATTCCTACTTATGTGGAAAAGGACCTCAGTACACAAAGTACAGTTCCCACATTTAGGCAGAATTCAAATTTTCCAGATTTTAGTCAAAATAGATTTTGTACTGCTAAGTCCTCTTGGTTCTCATTTTCCCTTCAATTTTAGCCTGGTCTTATCAACTCTTTTATGAATATAAAAATGTTTTTAATACTTTGTCTGTATTTTAGTTGCCTGTGATTAGAGGCTTGCTTCTAATAACCGAATCTGACATTGTTTGTAGTTGTAAGCCTCATCTTTTTTCTCAACTTTCACTAGTTTTTTGAGGTGTTTCTTTTGTATTTTTATATATTGTTGGATGATGTTTTTCTGATCCATTCTAAAGGTCTCTATTTTGATAGTGAGTTTAACATATTTGTATTTATTTCAATTGCTGCTAACACTCATTAGTATCTTCACATGTGATTTTTTCTTATATATTTTCTATACTTTAATTCTCCTTTCAAACCTTCCATTGAACATACCAAGTTTCTTCTTATATGAAAGTTAACATTGTATTTTATTTTTTCTGTTGGGCACCAGTAAAATGATATATATCTACATTAGTTTCCTCTTTTCTACTCCTTTCTTTTATGTATCAATATGCATAGTGTGTAAACCCTTCCATCGTTCACTCTCCTCTCTCCTACCACCACGTTTGTATTTTCTACATTTGCAATGCTGAGATTTATGGATCTTTTATAGATTTTAAGTTTACTTTAGCACAAAAGTTATTTCCACAACTCCACATTCCATATACTTCTTAGATTTTCCTAGGTTTATCTGACAACTTTCTAGAGGATTTCTGAAAGAGTATTTTCTAAATTTTTTTTAACGTTTATTTATTTTTGGGACAGAGAGAGACAGAGCATGAACGGGGGAGGGGCAGAGAGAGAGGGAGACACAGAATCGAAAGCAGGCTCCAGGCTCTGAGCCATCAGCCCAGAGCCTGACACGGGGCTCGAACTCACAGACCGCGAGATCATGACCCAAGCTGAAGTCGGACGCTTAACCGACTGAGCCACCCAGGTGCCCCTGAAAGAGTATTTTCAAAACAGCCTGTTTACTTGGTGAAGTTCTGAGTTCTTGTTTGCCTAAAAATACATAAGTATATTTTCCTTGCATTTAAATTACTGTTAGTTGAATATAGTATTATAGATTTAAAGTTCTTTCATTCTGACTCTTTGCAACAATGCTATTCCACTTATATGTAAAATACAAGGTCATATGTATTTTGCATAGAAGATTAACTTTGTGAAGTATGTTACTGACCCATATCCTGTTCTTTTTAAAAATAACCTTCTATTAGAAAGCTTTAAGAAAAGTCTTTGATGTTTTAACTCTAGTACGTTTATATTTTTTTTAATTACCTATATGGCTATATCTATATGGCTTGAAGTATGAAAAATGTCAGTGTTTATCTCTCTTTAATTTTTAGAAATTCTAGGTCATTATTTCTTCAAGTGTTTCCTCATTTCCATTTTGTTTTCCTATCAGTTTTCTGGAAAACCCTTAATTTGTAGGTCAACACTTTCACATTCATCATCCATGTCTCTAAACTTTTGTTTCACTGAACTCTCTTTATCCCTTCTGGATAACTTTTCTGAATTCCTCAACTGAATTCTTAAAGTCACTACTTTGTTACCCTGTTGTACTAATTTTCATATTTTAATCCATAAGAGTTCTTTATTTCATTTCTTTAAAACTTACTATTCTGCTGATCTTTCCAATATTCCTCTTTATCTCTGAGAATATTGATTATGCTTGCCTTATATTTATTTCAAGTTTTTGTTTTTATTTATTTATTTAAGTACAATCTACCCCCCAACATGGGGCCCGAACTCACAACCCCAAGGTTAAGTGTCTCATGCTGTACTTACTGAGCCAGCCATGTGCCCTTATTTATATTTACTTTAAGTTTCTGGTCCACTAAATTCTCCTTTATCTGGCATAGGTTAGAGAGATTCACCTCAAGTTTGTGAGTTTTTAAAATATTTATTTATATTTGAGAAAGAGAGTGCAAGCAGGGAAGGGGCAGAGGTGGGAGGAAGGTACAGAAGATCCGAAGTGGGCTCTGCACTAACAACAGCAGTGAGCCTGACGCGGGACTCAAACTCACAAGCTGTGAGATCATGACCTGAGTAAAAGTTGGATGCCCAACTGACTGAGCCACCCAGGGGCCCTATGAGATTTTTTAACTTACACCCTGGGTTGAACCACTCTCTATGTATCCCTACTCACAATAAGCAACTCTACCCTTTGTGGACACTCCTTTCCTCCTCTCTAGTCCTGGACGGGATGGTGGGCAGGAGGGAATTCTCAGAAGCCAGCTACAATGTCAGAATCTGTGGTTACCCACCTTCCACCCCAGCTTGGCAAGAGTGCCATTCTGCTATTTTCCCGCCATCTGTAGCTGGCGCTAGACTGGTGCTAATGATTGTTTCTCCTTACTATAGGCAATAATCCATGTAGGACAATATGAAGAAAATCAGGAATTACATCTGAAATGTTGCTGTCCTAACTTCTGCTGCCCTGTACACAGCTCTTTTCATGTGTAGGTTGTTCTTCTTTCTCTCCATGAATGAAGACCAATCAACTTACATCTTCCTAAGAATTCTGTCTTTTCAGTGTAGTTTCTCTGAATCAACCATAGCATCCATCATCTCTGTCACATCCACAGAACTATACCCAGAGGAAGAAGCCAGCATTGCCTATTAATTTGTCAAAAACTGGGGGAGGTTTTCCAATTATTTTATTTTATCCTATAACAAAGACCAACTTGACTGCTGCATCTCCCTCTTCAACACTCCATTTTTGGCCATCTGTTACAAACTAATTCAGTTCCACAGGACTCTGTGTAACTAGCATGATGCATTGGACAAAAGTGTAGGCCATTATCCTAAACTTCTAAGAGAATGTTCTCTTTTGCTGGGGAAGTCATTTACTTACATAAATCTCTGAGGAGTAACACAGTTGTCAAAGTTGTAAATTGAAAAGTCTTGAATTTCATATGTTAAACCCCCTCCATATTACACATTTGAAGCAATAATAAGGGCTCAACCAAAGCATCCTGTGAATAAATAGGAGCAGATAAGGAAGAAAGAACATCATGAGTTTTCCAGCTCCTTGACGCAAGTGCTGTTAAGTACTCCAGTTTGGCAGTATTTTCTCTGAGAGTGAAGGACAACCCTAACACTGACCTTGAACTGCTTTCTAGCTCTCTAGAGTACATTATAAAATGATGTATAAAAATGGACAATAGTGTTTCTCTCTGAGTTTTAATTGTAGATAAAGTATTCCTATATAAGAAAACTCTCAAATCAGAGATATATTCATATGTTTACAAATACTTATTTTAAAATCAACCCTGAAACTTATTATCTTGATAGTTCCAATGTCATGGCAGAGTTGTCTGTTGACATTAACTGTCGTTAACATGAAGAACGGTTATAAATTACCTCTCCCATTCAGAAGTCTACATGTCTAAAAAGAGATTTTTTTTCTTTACACATGCAACATTACTTTTTTAGCTCTTCAATACTTTGAAGCCATCTATCTGTCCACTGAAGAAGAAATTCTTCAAGGATTAATTGAATAAACAGTTTGGTAAAAACTGGGGCATTGCCACCAAAGACAGATCATAATAAGTGGTTGCAACAAACAGAAAAGCTCTTAAGAAAAAGCTTTCAGCAGACTCTAAGAGTTAGAATCTCCTACAGGTTTTGCAAATAACAGCCATGGTTGCAAATCAAGGGCCTGACTTTAGGTACACAAAGTTCAGTCCAGGTGGTAACTGGAACAAAGTGTTGGCCCTAAATGAAATTGCAAAGTAAGTGAAATTCATCAGGACACACACAGTATCTTTCTCTTTCACCTCTTCCTCTGAATGCTCCCACAGGCTTGAAGCTTTCCCCTTCACTGACAACTCAAATTCATTTAACCATGTATTCATTCAATGAACAATTCATAAGACTTAAGTGCCAGATGCTAGAATTATTAAGACACACAAGGCATAAAGTATACACTTAATAATTCATAGTTTAATGGGGAGAAAGATGCAAAATAAATGCAATCCGATGTGATGAATACAATAATTAGAATTAGATACTATGTATAAACTTGACTCACAGAAGAAAGTTATCAACTTCACTTAGAAAGCTCAGGGAAGGTTTTGAATTAGAAGACACTTGAATTGGGTCTTAAACCACCAGGTATGAGGGATAATGTTAGGGGTAAGTGTTCCATGAGAATTAACTGAGTGTGCAAATGCAGAAAAAGTGACAACAAATTGCTACACATTGAAGTGAAATTGCTAGAATAAAAGATAATATTCTAGGTTGGAGGAATAAATCCCTAAAATGTGAATTTCTATAACTTGAGAAATTAGTAATATTATTTGATGTTACAGAGAAACCTTCCAAGAAACCCAGAAAATGAATTATTCTGCTAACTCTTAAACATTTACTAGTCCTAGTCCTTATTAGGCTTTACAGTTTGATTTCCTTTCTCCCTCCCTCCCTCCCTGTTGATCTATTTTTTCTGTTTCACATCATATTCACACACACACACAATCACACCTGCATAGTAAGCATCACCTAAAATGGACCATAGTACTATAGAATATGGCATTCTTTGAGGCTTAAGGAGTGCTTAGGATTCTCTCTTTCTCTATCTATCTATCTCTCCCTCTCCCTCTCTCCCTCTACCCCTCTTCTCTGCACACATGCTCTCTCTCAAATAAAATATTAAAAAAAAAAAAGAGCTTATCACTCCTAAACCAGCCTTACAAGTAATGTTAAACCACTACTTTAAGTGGGGGTGGGGGAAGCCATAATTAGATGTAAAATTATGAAAAAAAATGTAAAATATGATAGCATATAACATAAAATGTGGAGGAGGGAGTAAAAATAAAAGTCTTTTTAGAATATGTTTGAACTTAAATGACCATCAGCTTAATATGGACTGCTATATATGCTTAGGATGATATATATGAACCTCATGGTAACTACAAACCCAACATCTGTAATAGGTAAAAATAAATAAATAAATAAATAAATAAATAGAAATAAAGTCAAATACAACACTACAGAAACTCACCAATCATGAAGAAAGAGAGCAAGAGAAAAGAAAGGAACAGAGAAGAACTACATCAGAAACAAATTAACAAAATGACAATAAGTATATACTTATTGTCAATTTAAATATAAATGGCCTAAATACTCTAATCAAAAGATGTAGGGTAGTAGAATGGATGAAAAAAAAAAAAAAGACCCATATATATATATATATATATATGATAAATATTTATTATTTATTTATTTATATGTATATATATAAATAAATATTTATAAGATAAATCTCTTGTAGGAAGTGTGTATATATATATACATATACACACTTCCTACAAGAGATTTATCTCAGACCTAAAGACACATGGAGTGAAAGTGAAGGGATGGAAATAGATTTACCATGCAAATGGAAGAAAAAATGCTGGGGTAGTAATACTTATATCAGACAAAATAGACTTTAAAACAAAGACTGTAGCAAGAGACAAAGAAATACATTACATTATGATAAAAGGATCGATCCAACAAGAGGATGCACCCAACACTGGAGCACCTAAATATATAAAAGCCAATACTAACAAACATAAAGAGAATAATTGATAGTAATACAATAATAGTAGGAGATTTTAACATCCTGCCTATGTCAATAAATAGATCATCCAGGCAGAAAATCAATAAAGAAATAGCATCTTTGAATGATACATTAAAGTAGATATATATAACAGGTATATACTGGACATTTCATCCAAAAGCAAAAGAATACACATTTTTTTCCAAATGTACATGAGACAGCCTCCAGAATAGATCACATGGTAGGCCACAAAACAAGTCTCAATAAATTAAAAAGAAAAAAAAACCTGAAATCATACCATCCGTCTTTTCTGACCACAATGATATAAAAGTAGAAATCAATCACAAGAAAAAAAAACTGGAAAAAACATAACTGGAGGGTAAACAACATGACACTAAACAACTAATCAATCTACAACACACACACACACACACACACACACACATATACACACAAAGAAGAAATAATACATGGGGATAAATGAAAATTCAACAGTCCTAGATCTTTGGAAGGCAGTGAAAGCTGTGCTGAGAAAGAAAAATACACAGAGATACAGGCTTACTTCAAGAAATAAGAAAAAGCTCAAATAAACCATCTAACTTTAGAGCTAAAGGAACTAGAAAAAGAAGAACAAAGTCCAAAGTGAGTAGAAGGAAGGAAATAATAAAGATCAGAGCATAAATAAATGATAAAAATCAATGAAATCAGGAGCTGGTTCTTTGAAAAGATAAACAAAGTGGTTAACCCTTAGCCATACTTATCAAGAAAAAAAATAGAGAAAGGACACGAATAAATAAAATTAGAAATGAAAGAGAAGTACCAACTGACACCACAAAAATACAAAGGATTATAAGAGATTAGTATGAGAATTGTATGACAACAAATTGGACAACCTAGAAGAAATGGAAACATGCAATCTTCCAAAACTGACTCAGGAAGAAATAGAAACTCTGAACAGACCAATTACTACCAATAAAATTGAATTGGTAATCAAAAAACTACTAAGAAAATAAAAGTGCAGGACCTGAATTCACAGGTAAATTCTACCAAAGAGTTAAGGAAGAGTTAATATGTATTCTCTTCAAACAATTCCAAAAAAATAAAAGAGGAAGAGAAGTTTCCAGATACATTCTATGAGGCAAGCATTAGCCTGATACCAAAACCAAAGACACTACAAAACAAGAAAACTATAGGCCAAGATCCCTGATGAACAAACATGCAAAAATTCCCAACAACAGATTAGCAAATCAAATCCAACAATACGTTAAAAGGATCATTCACCAAGATCAAGTGAGATTTAATCCTGGGATGCAAGGATGGTTCAATATTTGCAAATCAATCAATATAATACACCATGACAAAATGAAAGATGGTATTCATAGGATCATCTCTACAGAGACAGAAAAAGCACCTGGTAAAATTCAACATCCATTCATGATAAAAACTCTCAGTGAAGTGGGTATAGAGGGAACATGTCTCAACATAAGGCCATATATGACAAACCCACCCCTAATATCATACTAAATGGCAAAACACTGAGAATTTTTCCTTTATGATCAGGGATAAGACAAGAATATCCACTCTTACCACTTTTATTCAACCTCATACTGGAAGTTCTAGGCACAGCATTCAGACAAGAAAAATAAATAAGAGGAATTAGAGTAAGAAAGAAGTTATACTGTCACTATGATGACATGATATTATACATATAAAACCCTAAAGATACCACCAAAAACTAATAGATGAATTCAGTAAAGTTGCAGGACACAAAATTAATACCCAGAAATTACTAGTGCTTCTATACACTAATAACAAAGTAGTAGAAAGAGAAATTAATATATTTACAAATGGACCAAAAATAATAAAATACCTAGAAATCCGTGTAACCAAGAAGGTTAAAAGACCTGTGCTCTGAAAACTATGAACATTGACAAAAGAAACTGAAGATGACACAAATAGAAAGATAGTAAATGTTCATGGATTGGAAGAATTAAGATTATTAAACTGTCCATACTACCCAAAGCAATCTAGAGATTCAGTACAATCTCTATAAAATACCAATAGCATTTTTCACAGAACTAGTACAAATAATCTGAAATTTGGTACTACAAGAGAACACAAATAGCCAAAGAAATCTTAAGAAAGAAGAACTAAGCTGGATATATCAATTCCAGATTCCAAGACATACTATAACAGTGTAGTAATCCAAACCGTACTACACAAAAATAGACACATAGGTCAATAGAACAGAATAAAGAGCCCAGAAATAAACACATGCTTATCTGGTCAATTAATATATGACAAAGGAGGCAAGAATATACAATGGTAAAAAGACCATTTCTTCAATAAATTGTGCTGGGAAACCTGAGCAATTACATGCAAAGGAATGAAACTGGACCATTCTCTCATACCATATACAAAAATAAGCTTGAAATAGATTAAAGACCCTAATGTGAAACATGAAATCATAAAAATTCTAGAAAAGAGCGTAGACAGAAATGTCTCTGACATTGGCCATAGCAACATTTTTCTAGTTATGTCTCCTAAGGCAAGGGAAACAAAAGCAGAAATAAATACTGAGATTACATCAAAATAAAAAGCATTTGCACAGCAAAGGAAACCATCAACAAAACTAAAAGGCAAACTACTGAATGGGAGAAGATGTTTGCAAATGATATATCTGATAAAGGGTTAATATCCAAAGTATGTAAAGGACTTATCCAACTCAACACCAAAAGAAAAAAGAAATCACTTAAAAATGGGCAGAGGACCTGAATAATCAATTTTCCCAAGAAGACATTCAGAAAGCCAACAGACACATGAAAATATTCTCAACATCACAAATAATCAGGGAAATGCAAATCAAAACCACAATGAGACATTACCTTATACCTATTGGAATGGTGAAAATCAGAAAGACCAGAAAATGACAAGTGTTGGCAAGGATGTAGGGGAAAAAGGAACCCCTGAGTGCCATCAGTGAGAATGTAAACTGGTGCAGCCACTGTGAAAAACAGTGTGGAGTTTCCTCAAAAAATTAAAACTAAAAATACCATGTTATCAGATAATTCCACCTCTGGGTATTTACCCAAAGAAAGCTAAAACCCCATGTTTAGTTCAACTTTATTTTTTATAGCCAAGATATGGAAGCAACTCAAATGTCCATTGATAGATGAATGGATAAAGATGTTATATATATACAAACACACATACACACTCACATAGTAAAATATTACACAGCCATAAACAAGAATGAGGCTTTTGTCATTTGCAACAACACAGATGGACCAAGGATATTATGCTGAAATAAGTCAGACCAAGAAAGACAAATACCATGTTATTTCACTCAGACGTGGAATAGAATAAACAAAAAGCAGCATCATATCTATAAATACACAGAAGAAACTGATGGTTGCCAGAAGGAAGTAGGGTGGGCAGATGGGCGAAATAGATGAAGGGGAATGGGATACAGGCTTCCAGTTGTGGAATGAATAAGTCATGGGAATAAAAGACACAGCTACACTAGGAAATGTAGTCAATGATATTGTAATAGCTATGTATGGTGATGGGACATAGCTACACTGGTGGTGATTACAACGTAATGTATACAGAAGCAGAATCACTGTGTTGTACACTCAAAAATAATGTAACATTACTCAAATAATGTAACTATACTCAAATAAATAAATTCCCAATTTGGGTCTGTTTCTGCAGCTGTGATGTTTTTCAGATGCTTCTTTGATATCATTTACAAGGAGATGAAGTTTTTCATGTGAATAATGACCCTCAAGGCTCTTCGGTATCATAAAGACCTGGTGTCTGGAATAGCAACCAAAATAATCTGTCCTTTCTCTGAATTGCCCTTCCACTTTGCTACAACAGGCATGTTGAGTGTAGAGGCTGCATCCTCAATATTTAGCTCTAAGTCTGACAGAGTAAATATTAAATGAAATTGCTGAATAAACAAATGAATGAATCTGCAGCCCTTTAAAGTATTATACTTATTTATATTCATGCCATTTCTGAGACTAGATTATGTGTTCTAATTACATTTATCATTTCCTCTTATTACAGACATGTGACATGCTTAAAACAGAAGTTATGAAAAGACAGAAAACCACAAAGAAATAATTGCCCATAATACCATCACCCAGAGATAATTATTATAAATGTTTGATGTATATACTTCCAGTATATCTTTAAATCATATTTTTTTAAAAAATTATATGTTTTGCATATTAATTTCAGCTAGCTTGTTTTTCACTTAAAAACATATGGTGTATATTTCCCACATTAGCAAATATCAATCTGCAAAATCATTTAATGGTTAATTAGCATTCCATCATATGGCTGTCCATACTTATTTATACACATATAAATATAGTGGGCATGTGTATGTTACTGCCTATTATCTTCCTACAGGCAAAATAAACAATGCCTTGTACTTGGTATTCAGTTAGTGCAGATCAATTGTAAAAATGATTACATTAATTATTTTCAACGTAAGAGTGGAGAAGCTAGTAAACTTTATTGTTATCACAAACTTTGTAAATTTTATACTGATAAGCTCTTTCACTAAAACTTCAATTCAAAATGACTCCATTAGAACTATATCTGATAGTATTGTTCAGAATTGTGGAACTTAGATTGAAATGCAAATTTCATAACGTTTTTTCCTCATAGGGTCTTAATAAGGTTGAGGGTTAATAAATTTTAGATCTTACGATGATGCACCATTCCCTAATGTAGAATACTTAGCAGTGTCCATAACAACCATGATTCTTTAAAGATATTTTAATTGCAACGTTCTTTGGAATTGTTGATGGCTTATTGTGACAAAATGAAGACACCTTAAGGAAGACTATTTATTGATAAATGCGTTCTAACTAACACAACGCAGAATTAGCTTTACATTCTGTTTTTTGACAAGGCAAAGGTTATATCTGAAAGAAAAAAGATGCAAGATGCTGTTTCTATGCTATCCATTTGAAAAAAAGGATCATGTCAAACATATAAAGTAAAAATAAGCTTACTTTCAGGCCCCAAACAATTGAATCTAGGACACTAAAGGAATTTGAATACATATATTGCTAAATTAGCCTGAAAACAAAACATTATAAAAAATCAAAATCATTTCAAATTAGCAAAATTTTAATACACTTACTTTGTTTCTTAATATGGCATAATGTGACACAACTGAATGTGGCCGAAGCTACTTCTGTATTCAAAACAAGAATATTACTTTTCCTTGCTTGAGAGAACATGTGTGGGTCATCTAGTTAACATTAATTAAAGTTCTATTTTTTAATATATTCTGAGTATTGAGTAAATATAACTGATAGTCAAGTCGCAACAGCACCGGGAACAGAGATACAGCTTAAGGAAAAGACGCTAAGCAGTCTAATAGAAACCTTAAGAAAAAAAATCATAAAGGCAGAATAAAAAGCAGAAACAAGAAAAAACTTTACCCTGTCTAGGAGTATGAATGAAATATGAGTAGAGAAGAGAAGAGGGGGAAAAAATCTACCTTGAAGAATAAGTAAGTCATGATATTAAAATCAATGAAGCCAGGAAATTAAAGAAATACTGTTTATTGTTAATTTTCTTTCCTTTTTAAAAATGTTTACTTACTTATTTTGTGTGTGTGTGTGTGTGAGAGGGAGAGAGAGAGAACATGAGCAGGTGAGGGACAGAGACGGAGAGAGGGAGAGAGAATCCCAAGTAGGCTTAGGGCTGTCAGCACAGAGCTCGACCTGGGTGTCCATCTCATGAACTGTGAGATCATGGTCTGAGCCTAAGAGTCAGATGCTTAACCACATAACCAACTGAGATCCCCCAGGCACCCCTTTTTTAGTTTTCTTATGTAAAATTAACAAATCTGTAAAAAGGTGACAGACATCACCTATAATGTGAAAGGTGACAGTACAAAATAATATCATGTGAAAATCTGACTGTCCTACTGAGTCCTTTATTATGACATGTATCTCTACCCTTGTTAAAACACCCTTTCTCCTAGACAGTGCCAATGTCATCAGCAGTCACCTTTCATCAATTTGCCAGAGATCTAAAATTCAATTGTGAAGAATCTATGAAAAAATTTATTTTTGGAAAACTAGTGTCAAAATGTGCTGTAAATGTAATCACTTGATGCAAACTTCATTAACATCTTTTCATGATTCATAAGAATTGCTTAAAACTATCTGAGTAAAAGATTTTTTACTCTACATGAAAATTTATATTCAGTTTCTATGAAGGACACTTTTTGACAATTTTATTATTATTGGTGTAGCCATGAGATAGAAACTTATATTTCACATTTTAGCCCATTGTAGCAAAGACTGACTGGATGTTATTAATCCCGCTTCCTGCTCCTGGCACACAGAAAGACTTCATTTCCCAGACTCCCTGGCAATCATGGGAGGGCTCTGTTCCTAGGTTCTGTTGCAACAACATGGGTAGAAGAAATCTATACCTCTTCTAGGACCAATCAAGAGTCCCTCTCACTCTTTGCTCCCTGCAGACTAAGGTAAAAAAACCTTTTTTTTTTTTAATAAAAAAATTTTTTAATGTGTATCTATTTTTGAGACAGAGAGAGACAGAGCTTGAGCAGGATAGGGGCAGAGAGAGAGGGAGACACAGAATCTGAAACAGGCTCCAGGCTCTGTCAGCACAGAGCCCAACACGGGGGTGGAACCCATGAACCGCAGGATCGTGACCTGAGATGAAGTCGGATGGTTAACCAACTGAGCCACCCAGGCACCCCAGGTAAAGAAACCTTTAGATAAGTTTTAAGAAAGCCTAGAAAACAGCAGTGCCTTAGATGACAAGAGCCATGATCCTTTAATAACCATACAAAAGCCCACACATCAAATATCCAAACTGTATTATGATATAGAAAGAAAAACTTAATTTTGCTAAGTTACTGAGAGGTGGGGGTTGTTTTTAAGACAGTGAGCAGGGGCGCCTGGGTGGCTCAGTCGGTTGGACGTCCCACTTTGGCTCAGGTCATGATCTCGCGGTCTGTGAGTTCCAGCCCCGCGTGGGGCTCTGTGCTGACAGCTCAGAGCCTGGAGCCTGTTTCGGATTCTGTGTCTCCCTCTCTCTCTGACCTTCCCCCGTTCATGCTCTGTCTCTCTCCATCTCAAAAATGAATAAATGTTAAAAAAAAAAAATTAAAAAAAAAAAAAAAAGACAGTGAGCATTAATCACTCTCCCAGATACCAAACTTGCTCTGCAAAGGTTTTCTGTTGACATTATTGATTGTATATTTAAGTGGTAGGTTTGGTAGTTTGAGGAACATTTTGTGCTATTGTTCCTTTCTGGAGTTTGGTAAGTTTTATTATTGAGACCAAAAGAAATAACCAAAAAAAAAAAAAAAAAATAGATGGGTTGCTCACAATACATTATTAACTGAACTACCTTCTAATCAACCGAGGACTGTCAACTTTGCATACTTGTTCCTCCTGGATATCACTGCTCTGAACTGTATCAGACTTAACTGTTCTCAAATATGTTGCTTCGTTCAGTTCACAACTAAGTGATGATGATTCTCCCTGATTTTTCATCAAAGCTGATAGGTTTACAAAATAGAGAAAACTACTTCACTTCTTTCTTTTTTTTTTTTTGGATGGTCAAATACTGCAAAAAAGAAGTATAGATGTTTTTGAATTGAAATGAACTTTAAAGACTTTACAACCATCACACTTTTCAGACAAGTGGACTATGCTTTAAGAAAGGTTAAGGGATTTGTATAAGGACCCAGAGCTGGTTGGCAGCAGAGCTGAGAATCTCTACTATAATCTCCTGAATCACATCAATCACATTCTTACCTGCAACTGTTTCTTAACAGCAATGTCAATCATGGGACTTCCAATACCCACAATCCATTCTAAGGGAGACTGGCCAGCCCACAGACAAACCTTGTTCAACCTGACTCACTGGAACTACCACTCCTTCCTATGTGTCTCAGGTGAGTGGTCTAAGAGTAGTCCCAACACAAGAACAGCCAATCCATATACTGACCTATAATCCAGGTTGAGATTTGGTATAGAAAGATAAACTGGGTCATGCCCTTTGGAAACTGAAAAGGAAAACACAGAGAGCCTCAACCAGTCAGCAAAAGGTTCTGATATTAAAAATACGTATTTAGAGAGACTAATGTAAGTCAGAGCCATATACGATCACCACAAGGCCAAGTTATAAGGGGCAATGTATACAGAGATAATGGGAATTACACCAGAGGGAGATGCTAGAACCAGGGACTTGCCAGAGCTCCCTTTGATCTGACCTACCTTGAACCATTCCAGAGCCAGCCAGTAAATTCTCTGTATCTTACAGTGATCCAGATGAGAAACTGTTTCTACAACTGAAAAAAAAAATTGTATATGAAAGAGAAACACTTAAACGTATTCTTCAACTTCATGTTTGTGAGAAAATACATTATTCTATGTGGAAATAAGTCACAAAATATCAACATAAGCGTTTAAAATTGTACATATATTTTTATTAATTTTTTGATGTTTATTTTTGAGAGAGAGAAAGAGTATGAGTTAGGGAGGGGCAGAGAGAGGGGGAGACACAGAATCCAAAGCAAACTCCAGGCTCTGAGCTGTTAGCACAGAGCCCGAACATGGGGCTCAAACTCACAGACCATGAGATCATGACCTGAGCCAAAGTCAGGCACCCCTAAAATTTTATATTTAATGTGTATCATAAATGCAAGCAGAATTGAAGGGCATACAAATCGAGACTAAATATTTACTATAATTATATCATAAAATGATAAAAAACACTTTATAAAAAGAATATACATTTTGATGAGAAAAACACTAATGCTCCAATGGGATAATATGGAAAGATAATGGACTAAAAGTTCAAAAGAGAAGATGTAGAAATAACTGACTAGCATATGACAATATGTTTAACTTCACTAATAAGGAAATAAGAAATGTCAATTATGAAACATTTTAAAATATTAAATTAGCAAATATTTATCAAATGGTAATAATATGCTGATAGTGCTTTAGTGAGTAATGTAATATAACACACTACCAATGTATTTGTAAATTGATAGAATCATTCTGGAGGGCAGTTAGGCAGTACACATCTAAAGACTTCAAAATGTTTATTCACACTGACCCAATAATCCTTATTATATAATATATGTAAATAAATGGTCAGAAATATAAGCATATATTTATGTTAAAATTACATTGGCAATTATCATACTTTATTGTAATTATTTTTATAAACTATCTTCCTCATTTATTTGTTTTGGTACCTCCAAAGCCCAGCAAAGGCATTTGATAAAATGCATAAAGGCATTTTGATAAAAATGTGAATGAACAAATTAATAAAGGAAAAATGATATTCACTATAGTATTATTTGAAACAACAAAGGATTAGAAAAAAAAGGATCTAATGAATAGTCAAATAAATTATAATATATAAAAATAATTGGATTTACTGTATAAACACTAACATTGTGAGGTTCTATTTTTTAAAAAAATATTTATTTACTTATTTTGAGAGAGAGCACATGTGCGCAAGTGGGGGAGGAGCAGAGAAAGAGGGAGAGAAAGAGAATACCAAGCAGGCTCCACACTGGCAGCACAGAGCCCTACACAGGGCTTGATCTCATGAACTGTGAGATCATGACCTGATCCAAAACCAAGAGTCAGATACTTAACCAATGGAGCCACCCAGGCACCCCAAAATTATAAGGTTCTTAATAATGTAAGAAATTGTTTAAAAGTGTAGTAAAAAATAGAACATAGCACTGTATATATCATGTGTTCTCAACTATGCTAAAATATGCATGTATACATGAAGATGAAAAGAAATGCACTAATACATACATATTGGTCAAATTTGGTCAGATATTATATGTGGTCAAATTTGAGAGGTTTCTGACTTTTGCTTTCTTTATGCTTGTCAATATTTTCCACTTTTTAACGCTACTCTGTATTACTTTCTTAATTATAACATAGCATTAAAATGTATAAATTAAATGTATTCATTTATTCATTCATTTATTTATTTTTGTAGTTTCAAGTTTTTTATTTAAATTCCAGTTAGTTAATATATAGTGTAATATTAGTTTCAGGTGTCAAATTTAGTGATTCATCACTTACATACAACACCCAGAGCTCATCACAACAAGTATACTCCTTAATACCCAACACCTATTTAACGCATTCACACACCCATCTCCCCTCTAGCAACACTCAGTTTGTTCTCTATAGTTAATAGTCTCTTTTATTGTTTGCTCTCTCTCCCTCCCCTTCATGTTCATTTGTTTTGTTTCGTAAATTCCACATAGGAGTGAAATCATATGGTATTTGTCTGTCTCTGACTTATTTTATTTAGCATAATAATCTCTAGCTCCATCCACATCATTGCAAATAGCAATATTTCATTCTTTTTTATGGCTGGGTAATATTCCAGTGTGTGTGTGTGTGTGTGTGTGTGTGTGTGTGTGTGTGTGTATGCATATGCACAACTTTTTTATCCATTCATTAGTCAATGAACTTTTGGCTATTGTTGATAAAATCAGGTGTATGTATCCTTTTGTATCAGTATTTTTGTATCTTTTGGATAAATATCTAGTAGTGCAATTGCTGAATCCTAGGGTAGTTCTATTTTTAACTTTTGAGGAATCTCCATACTATTTTCCAGAGAGGCTGCACCAGTTTGCATTCCCACCATCAGTGCAAGAGGGTTCCACTTCCTCACATGACCACCAATATCTTTTGTTTCCTGTGTTAATTTTAGCCATTCTTACTGGTATGAGGTAGTTTGTCACTGTAGTTTTGATTTTATTTCCCTGATAACAAGCAATGTTGAGCATCTTTTCATGTGTCTGTTAGCCATCTGAATGTCTTCTTTGGAAAAATGTCTATTCATTTCTTCTACCTATTTTTTAACTGGGTTATTTGTCTTTTGGGTGTTGAGTTTGCTAAGTTCTTTATATATTTTGGATACTAATCCTTTATCCAATATGTTATTTACAAATATCTTCTCCCATTCCAAAGGTTGCCTTTTAGTTTTGTTGATTGCTTCCTTCATTGTACAGAAGCCTTAAATTCTAACGAAGTCCCAATAGTTCATTTTTGCTTTTGTTTCCCTCATCTCAGGAGACGTATCTAGTAAGAAGTTGCCACAACCGTTGTCAAAGAGGTTACTGCCTGTGTTCTCCTCTATGATTTTGATAGTTTCCTGTTTCACATGTAAGTCTTTCATCAATTTTGAATTATTTTTGTGTATAGTGTAAGGATGTGGTCCAGTTTCATTCTTCTGCATGTTTCTGTCCAGTTTTCTCAACACCAGCCTTTTTTCCATTGGATATTCTTTCCTGCTGTGTCAAAGATTAGTTGACCATATAGTTATGGATCTATTTCTAAGTTTTCTATTCTGTTACACTGATCTATGTGTCTATTTATGTACCAGTACCATACTGTCTTGATCACTACAGCTTTGTAACATAACTTGAAGTCCAAAATTGTAATCCCTCCAGCTTTGCTTTTCTTTTTCAGTATTTCTTTGGCTATTTAGGGTCTTTTATAGTTCCATACAAATTTTAAGATTGGTTTGTTCTGGCTCTGTGAAAAATGCTGGTGGTATTTTGATAGGCATTGCATTAAATGTATAGATTGCTTTGGATAGTATCGACATTTTAACAGCATTTGTTCTTCCAATCTACAAGCATAGAATGTTTTTCCATTTCTTTCTGTCATCTTCAATTTCTTTCATAAGTATTTTACAGTTTTCAGGGTACAAGTCTTTTACCTTTTTGGTTAGGTTTATTCCAAAGTGTCTTATGGTTTTTCATGCAGTTGTGAATGGGATCGAGTCCTTGATTTCTCTTTCTCACCATCGGTGAATAGAAGTACACAGATTTCTGTAGGTTGATTTTGTAACTAGAATCCAACAGCACATTAAAAGAATCATTCAGCATGATCAAGTGGGATTTATTCCTGGGTTGCAGGGTGGTTCAGTATTCAAAAATCAATTAATATTGATACACCATATTTATTTAATAAAAGAAAGAATAAGAACCACATGATCCTTTCAATAGATGTAGAAAAAGCAATCGATGAAGTATAGCATCCATTCTTGATAAAAACCCTCAACAAAGTAGTGATAGAGGGAACATACCTCAACATCATAAAGGCCCTTTACAAAAACAAAACAAAACAAAACAAATCAACAACAACAACAACAAAACACAGCTAATATCATCCTCAATGGGGAAAAACTGAGAGCTTCTCCTCTAGTCAGGAACAAGATAGGGATGTCCACTCTCACATAATCCTAGCCTCAGAAATCAGACAACAAAAAGAAATAAAAGGCAGCGAGATCACCAAGGAACAAGTCAAACTTTCACTATTTGCAGATGACATGATAATCTACATAGAAAACCCAAAAGACTCTAACCAAAAAATTGCTAGAGTTCATATAATAATTCAGTAAAGGCACAGCATTAAAATTTATAAGAAGACTGCCTGTAGGGCTGTGCCAGGTCTATTCAACCAATTTAACAGAATGATCAGAATTGGATTCTGAATATCTGATAAGGGATAATTGATGATGATGGTCATTAAAATCCTTTTTTTTTTTTTACATGCTCAAAATGACAGGCAAAAAAAAATCCAGGGACTTTCAGCATAGAGGAAAAAATGACATTATCAGGTGATACTTGAAAATAGCTTTTTGAGTAGTGTTAAAGGGTTGAATGATAAAGGGTAAGAATGGTGGTATTATCATCATCATTATCATCATCATCATCATCATCATTACTATTTAGAGAAAGAGAACATGAGTGAGTGAGAGAGGCAGAGGAAGAGAGAGAAAGAATCCCAAACAGGACTGACACTCACCACGGAGCCCCATGTGGGGCTCAATCCCACAACCCTGGGAACATGACCCAAGCTGAAATCAAGAGCCAGATGCTCAACCAACTGAGCCACCCAGGCATCCCATGATGGCTTTCTTATTTAATGAGATATAATATATAAAGCACATGAACAAGTGTCTAGTACATAACATGCATTCAATATATATCAATTATCTTTTCTTATTTTGCTCTTGCTAATCAATTCAGTTCCAGTCTAACCCAGAACTCTCACTGGTTTCATTGACCTCTTCCCAATGTCTCCCACCCTTCCACCCTCAGACACTGAGTCCTGTAGCAAGATATATAGAAGGCAGTGACAGATCTATTCAAACAATTTGACAGAATGTTCAGAATTGCACTCTCTATGAATATTTGATGATTCTAATTGATAATGATAATCACTAAAAGGGCCCCCCCTTTTTTTGGTATGTGTATTAATATGCTCAAAACAACAGACAGAAATACTCCAGAAACTTTCATCACAAAGTGATACACAAATACCCTTCCAGAACCACGCACCAGAAATCCTAGAAGAGGATTGGTTAGCATCATGGAGCTCAGATTTGGATCCTGGACATTATCCTTCAATGTAGTACCTCTGTGGGCACCAGTGTGTCCCTTACCATTATGTGCGCATCCTTTTGTAAATCAGCTGCTGCTCACAGTGGTTACTACTGCTTGCTACCCAGCTTTTTAGTAATGCCGGTATGACATGTCATTCCAATTACTCCATCCCTACATTTGACTGCACTATTTCGGCATGATCTGTTTTTGTGTTTCCAAGGTGTCATATTCTGTGCTTACACATCTACTCACAGATTTACAGTTAGTTGAATGTACCATTACTTTTCTTCTGTTGTGCATCAGACATTCTATGTGACTGTCCATAGATAATTATAATCTCCATTTGGATAGCTGTCTTTTAGAAATAAAATAAGCCTTATTTCTAATAACACACTGGTGGAGAAGGGAGTCATGATTAATCACACAGATGTCTCAAATATTATTCAACATGCCAGTGGTATTTGATGCCATCTGGGTCTATTCACCCAATTTGGAGCATGTAACTACAGCCAGTTGCCTTACCTTGCTTCATCATTCTAAGCTGCACCTCTTTACTGAAATTCAGTAGCAAATGACAAATGTTTAACTGAATGAAAACAAAAAGTACTTTTTTATATATTTTTTATCACGGATGACATTGTCATAATGCCACTTCTATCTACTTTCCATTTTATCTGCCTGTCCCCCATGAATTTGACTGTTGATGCTGTTACTTGTATACCTTTGTATTGATCAACATACAAATTTATGTCTTTCTTACAATATTTTAGGCACAGTAAGTTGTCTTTTTGGCAAACAGTAAATGTTATTGTTTTAAAATCAAGATAAAAGTCTCAAAGTTTCTCCTGAGGGCTTAGCATCCACTGTAGTGCTTATCCTTTTGTTTCTCTCTGTGGGTTCCTCTATTCTCTTCCAATCCCACAGCTCTTATTACCTGGCTTGAGAAGTTGAAGTGACATTACTGAGATCGTAGGGTTAGAAGAAATGCCAGTGCCCAATTGCATACTTCTTTCTTAGTATAAGAGACCAGGATATATATCCCCTATGGACCCACTTCATCAACTCACAGAATACTTCAGTTTCTTATCTCTAAACCTGTAACCCCAAGTTAACTGTATCCTAAATTCTTGCCAGTTTTCCAAATAAAGATACTCCAAAGGGAGTCTACAGACAAAGGAGCAATGCCTCTGAAGCCAAGAAGAAGAAAGGAGCACTCTCCTAGCAGTCATATCATCAAGAGCTTCCAATCTATTAAGAGTGGTAGGTGTCACTGTCAAATTCCCTCACATACACGGAAAACTTTCAGATGTGGCTGGATCATGATACATACAATATCCTCTACTAGGAGAATCATTCCCTGGCAATATATCTTTAGGGTGGGTATTATTTTGTATGTAAAGCATGATTCGTGAGTATCCTCAACATAAAACTTTTACTAAGTCAAAGCTTAAACAACTAATATGTAGGCATATTCTGCTCTCCCTGTCACATTTTTCAGATGTTGTTATAACTCCCTGAGCATAAGAATTGCTTCCCCTAGGGTGAGTTCTGGGAGGGGTATCTATTTACTGATACACTGTAGCTTGTGTCAGAAAATTGGACTTTTGGTAGATTATATTTAAATAGCCACCGCCTGCTGAAAATTTAACATCCAAGCAATTGAGTGGTCTGTGGTCAAGGCTTTAGAAAAGTGAATGGGGGCCTTGAAGAGACACAAGCCACTCAGTCAATAAATAAAGCCCCCAAAAGCTGAACAGGAGACAGCTGGCACTTTGTCATTCTGTTTTGATGGTGGTTTCATTAGATTTAGGAAAATGCCTACTTGACTTAAGCTTTTGTTGCTGAGAACTGAACGAAAGCGGTGGACACGGTATATTTACTTTGTGCTAAATGAGTACGTTTGGTGGCATACCTGATTCTGTACCAATAACCACTATGTGTACCCAGATGCAAAAATGAGTAGCTAGGTTCATAGATTAATGATAAATATGTGTAGAGAAATTAGTACCCTAGTTAGACAATCAATCCATACATGGTTTTCTTCTAACAGTTGGAATTCCTGCAAGCATGTTTCCTTGAGTTTCTATTGAAAATAATTTAGCTTTCCAATTTGCTTTTCTCACAAGTCAGAGAAAATTTACCTTGCTAAGAAAATCATACTTAAGATGATAAAGAAATACAGTGTACAGAGTAATTGAATAATCATTTATTCCTAAAAGGAGAGGGCATTTCTAAATAGGATCAGATCAATACACCTTTTAACCAAGCATTATATTTATAATATTAAGGATATGAATATGCATGAAAGCTATAGGTACCCAAAGATTGTCCACAGTTGCTAATATGTTTTGACAGGACTGCAATTTTGTCATTCCTTGACAAGAGTTGGGGGCGGTCATGAAATACAAACTGTGGGCTGGCTATTTTATATGCTGTAAAAAGATAAATTGAAAGAAAAACAATCTCATTGAATCATGATCAAAAAGCATAGATCAAGGGTATTTAGTCCTTAGAAATGTGCTAGTTCTCAAAAATTCTTAAAAAAACTTAAAGTAAAGCTATTCTAAAAAAAAACTAATTCTAATTATTCATATGAATTATTCATATGAAAGGAGAAGAATTAATACTTAAGGTGAATTGTAACAGCTAGTAGATATGCATAATTATGTGTCTATCATATTGACTTCTATATGCTCTTACAAATGCAGATAAGAACATGTAGAGTTTGTTTCTTTTGCTGAATAATGTTGATTACATACTGATATTTTAAAATCATTTTACTTTCATATTGAACATCAATGTAATTTCTTTTTACCTTTTCTATCATAAAACACATAAAACTGAAACAGCCTACAATGCATATAATATATATACAATATGAGTACAGTTGAGAACATTCCTGAGTTATGTAATGGTTAAAAGATGGAAATACTCTTTTATCAAATCTCTTTTTTCCCTCTCCCTCTGAAGTAATCAGAAAGCTTATCACTTGTCAAAATAAACATGTAAGGTTGGAAAGGGCAACAATGAAAAGTGGTATACATTTCGTTTTCTGGACTAAACAACTTTAAAGGCATACTTAAATTCTTGGCCATTATTCAATTCACCTTGGTATTGACTTATCCTCGTATAAAAGGACATGATTGACAGTTGCACAATTGTGTAAAAACATTAAAACCACTACTATTCCTAATGGCTAATTTAGAGCCTTGCATTTGTCAGGCACTGTGTTAAATACTATGCACACATGTCCTCAGTTATTCAACTAAACACATGACGAGGGGTTACTGTTATTATCCCCAGTTTGTAAATACAGATATTTAAAATAAAAAGTCTAAAAAACTAGCACAATGCTGCTTGACAGAATCTAGTTAGAAATTCACAGTCTGAGGATCATATTAACTACTGTTCCATCATATGGTAGATATAATGTGCTGTAGATACAATATTTAAATGTAAATAAGTATTCACCTAAGAAATAAGCCACATTGAACTTGTTTCTGGACATAATGAAATTAAGAATACTGAGATCTAGAATCATAGAATTTTAGAATATAAGGGGCTGGAGAGGTAACCAAATCTAACAAAGTTTTAGTGATTCTGTCATGGGTCAGACATTGCCCTACACATGGTGGATATACCCTTTGAACCACACAAGGTTGAAATGCATAGGTCCATTTATATGTGGGGTTTTTTTCGACAGCTACAGTATAGGACCATACATTTTTTTCTCTTACTTTTGATTTTCTTAATAACATTTTCTTTAGCTTACTTTAGTATAAGAATATAGTGTATAATACATATAATATAGAAAAAAAATGTTCACGATGTATGTTATTGGTAAGGCTCCTGGTCAACAATAAGCTATTAGTAGTTAAGTTTTGAGGGAGTCAAAAGTTATACATGAATTTTTGACTTCATGGCGGGGGGGGGGGGGGTGTCCCTAACCTCTATGTTGTTCGAGCATCAACTGTAGTAGTGATTTAAACAAAGTTCTGCTATCATGAATCTAATGCTACAGTTAGAAAACACAAAAATAAATAGCATGGATGATTTCAAAGAGTGATAAGGGTTATAGGGAAAAATAAAGATATATTACAAAGACAAGAGAAATTTCCCTTAGTGTGAGTAGCAAGGTACAGTCTCTCTTAGAATGTGGCATTTGGGTTGATGCTGAATAGCAAGAAGGAGTCAGTGATGGGGAGTCTGAGGGGGCTGAGTGTTCCTTCAGGGGCAATAGCCAATGCAAAGTTCTGAAGCTGGGAAGGAGTGTTGGCAGGCTCCTAGAGAAGATTGATGGCCAGTATGACTGGAACACACGGAGCAGCAGGAAAGAGGATAGATAGGCAGGGACTGGATCATTCAGGGCCTTGTAGGCAATGAAAAGGAACTTGGATTTTATGCTAAGTAAGAGAACACTAGAGAGAGGCAGGGTATGCACAACCTGATTTAGGTTTTAAAAATGATCTCTCTGGCTGCTCTGTAGAGGATGGATTGGAGAGGCATAAAAAAAAAAAAAAAAAAAAAGTGGAAGCAGGGAGACCAGATGGTGGATTAGTGAAGCACTTGGTGTGAGGGATGATGGTGCCTTGGACCAGAAAAGAGAAGTGGAAAGATCAGAATATGATGTAGAAGTAGAGTCAATAAGATTTGCTTCTTTACATTGAGTTACAGTAATCTCCACGTAATCTTTACCTACTGACTTGGCCTGGCCCTCTAAGGAAATGCAGATTAAATTCAATCCCTTCCGGCATTGAAAAGCAGCACGTGTGACTTCTCTGAAATCTCATTTCCGTACTGAAGAGCCCTACTTCCCTCCAACTGTCCTCTGCTATCTTTTTAACACTCCTGAATATCCTGGACATTTGTACTGGTTACCTTTTTTGTTTGACAATGTCCCCTTTAAAAAGTGGTGCCAGCACTGACTGAAGCACTTCATTGTTCCCCGACCCCTGCAAAGGACAGTGGGGCTACTGGGTCCTGGTGTACTGCATTTCTTTTAACAGAGGCTAATGCACGTGAATTACACGTTTAGTGGAGAAAAGAGGTGGGGGATATAGTTTGAAGGGTCAGAACCAGGATTATCACTTGTCATCCTATTGTTGCAGAATATCTGTGAAAGTGATTCCCTCTGGTAAAGGGAAGCAGAGCTGGGGAGATGATGGCTTTCTCAGCAGATGACCATCTTAAGAGAAGGTGCTAAACTGATAATTAAATAAAGCTGCTTCTAAAAAGATGTGCTGGCTGTGGGGGTGCAGTGAGGAGAGCAGATAGCGAAGCAGGACAGGAGGGAGAGAAAGCAAATCAAGATTAATAATGAGGAAGCACTCTGAGGTTTTCTGTTCAAGGAATAGGGTGAGTGAAGTGGAAAATTCAGGTGAACAGAAAACAATTACTTTCAGTTGAAAGCAAACGCAAACATGATTTTTGGAGTAAAGTTCTCTGGGCTCTTTAATGACCTTAATTGGTTTGACTCCTTGTTTTGCGTCAGTCACAAATAATACTCCGTGAACCAAATTTTAATCAATCACTACAAAAGCAGTGTCTTAACTATGATTTAGCTAATTTGTTTCCTTATCAGTTATTTCTGTACCATGGTTCCACAGGACATACAATAAGTCTATTAACTCTGCAACGGTCTTAGGATGTGAGAATTTGTGGCATATTAAAACTGTCTCCTAAATGCCAGATCTGATTTTCCATCTTTGTTACATTTCGTTTTTATTACTCCATGCAGAATATCACCCTATTCTGTGAATGAGCATCTGAAATTCGGAAAAGACCATGAGATGGTGCAGAGGGACATGTTGAAGAAGAAATTAACTTAATCCCTAAGAGGAAATGTGCCATTATGAATGGCATTCCATTTATCCTCCTCATTCAAGAAAGGGGTCATTATGCACACTATTCTCTTTTCAATAAGAAAACAATAAAATCATAATAGTTGGTATTTAACTCTCATCTTTCTGATAATTTTTGCTGCAAATGTTGAGTTGCTGTTAGAAATAAATAGGAAAGCCCTGAGCAGGACCTCCACAACAGTCTTTTTGAGACCAAATAATTCTTTGATATTAGAGAACATAATCCAGGAACCAAAACAAATATATCATTAACAAGAACAATAACTGCAAAATCTCATTTTTCTATTTTCTAGGATTAGTAAGAATTTTATAGCAATTAATGCATTCATTTTTACAGCTTCCTGAAGAATAAATTTGAACAAAAAATAATTATAAAGGCTTGCATCTTTGCATCTATTAAGACTTTACTATGTGCTAATGCCCATGCTTACTTAATGGGTTGCCTTGATGCTTTACAAACCACCATAATTCATCCTTGCCAACAGACCTAAAGAAGCAGTATTTCAAAGCTTTTATAGCACAAAATCATCATCTAAAAATTTTTTTTAAAGTTTTTAACGTTTATTCATTTTTGAGACAGGACAGACAGAACAGGAGCAGGGGAGGGGTAGAGAGAAAGGTAGGGGCAGCGAAAGAGGGAGACACAGAATAGGAAGCAGGCTTCAGGCTCTGAACTGTCAGTACAGAGCCTGATGCGGGGCTTGAACTCACAAGTTGTGAGATCATGACCTGAGCTGAAGTCGGATGCTTAAGCAACTGAGCTACCCAGGTGCCCCTCATCATCTAAATTTCTTAACAGGATACCCAAGTACCACACTTCATTGTACTTTTTAAGCAATCTATGGCATCTATGTGTTAATACCAACAGCTTCACCATGCCACATCAATTCAATGTCTATATGGCAATTTGCATTTTGGCTAATGCCTTAAAGACGTGTGAGGCTGAAAATATGCTTATACAAGGAAAAAACACTGAATTTAATATAGCTAAATATTCAAAATATTTTTGGCAAAGCTTAGCACTGAAGATTTGGAGTATTATTGTACTATTAGAAATTAGTTGAGATTGGGGCGCCTGGGTGGCTCAGTCAGTTAAGTGTCCTACTTTAGCTCAGGTCATGATCTCACAGTTCATGAGTTCAAGCCCCGCATCAGGCTCTCTGTTGATAGCTCAGAGCCTGGAGCCTGCTTCCATTTCTGTATCTCCCTCTTTCTCTGGCCCTCCCTTACTCCTCTCTCAAAAATGAATAAAGATTTTTAAAAAATTAAAAAACAAATACATTTAGTTAAGATTTACAAAATAAAGAGTATTTTGTAATACTCAAAGAATTTTGTTATTTAACTGAGACTGGGACCGTTTTTATTTAACCTTTTATGAATTAACTGGAGGGAGTTCATGAGTTATGGATAACACTAAGCTCTGCCAGTTAGAGAAAAGAGAAACTGATGAGAGTGTGGTGTAGCAAGATAACGTGATACCATGAGATGGCATAAAAGTGGCAATCAAGTTCCTGTGGGAGCAAGTGAAAAGCATGCATTTAGCTATCAGTTACATCCTTTAAAAATACTAGAACTGATTATCTTTGTGGAATATTTATCTAAGACATTGTAACAGTTGCTTCCATAACCAAAAATGTAAAAAAAAAAAAAAAAAAAAGTAAAGTCAAAGAGCAAACATTGTTTTACTCATTTAAATAAGACCTGTCCTTTACTGAAATGGCACATAAGGCAGTAGGTAACTATTGTTCTGCTAACATACATACATACATACATACATACATACATACATACATAAAATAGCAGTGTGTTAGAAGTAGAATACAGTTTCCAGTCTGGCCTCAATTGCTTCTTCTTTCATTCAATAAATCATTCATTTAGCCATTCATTCAAAACAAGATTTATTAAGTATTTATTATAAGTCAGACACTCCACTGGGTACAGGAAGGGATTGTGTAGATGATGAAATTACATTTCCTACCCTAAAAGATCTCATAATCTAATAGGGGAAATATACAAATAGCAAATGATTATAATGTGATACATTAACTGATTAAACATAAATTTCTGGAGCAAATGTAATGCATAAGAGATGAAAAGATTTCAGAGAAGGATAGGAGATATTTTGCTAACAGTTCAGTGTGGTCAAATGTAAGGTGCAGGAAGAATGGAAGAGTGGCAGTAAAATGAGATACAGCAGAGAGGAGTTAGATTACAAGCAACCAGCTGGACCAGGCTAAGGTATGTGCATGTTTGTTATAATATCTTTAAGGCAATTAAAAGTCATAGAAAAATTTAAAGAAAAATTGGCAAGTGGCAATTGTTAAATTCATATTTCAAACAGATCAATACAGTTATGGGGACTAAAGTAGATGATATTCAAATCAGGAGAAAAAAGGACAAATTAGGATACTACTGGAAAGATTAGGGTAAAAAATAAGGATTTTTTATGAAAATGAGAAGAAAATTGACAAGATTTGATTATTATTATTATTTGATTATTATTTGATTATTATTATTTGATTTGATTATTGGAATGGGAGATAAAGAAGAAGTCAAGAATGAGCCACATGTCTCCGTTGGGCAACTGGGTAGATTATGAAAATAATACTCACCCAATTAGGAAGAATGGGTTTATTTTAAATTATTTGAGGGCCTATTGATTTCAGAGTCTTTGTAGCCTCCAAAAGTACAATAAATATTTGAGTGCATACAAAAGCCTAGACATAAAAATAGGTATCTATGCTGCAGACAGAATTCTTAAAATGTATATCACAGTTATAGTCAGGAGTTTGAATAAGAATAAGACTTGGGCGCCTAGGTGGCTCAGTCCATTGAGTGTCCAACTTTGACTCAAGTCATGATCTCGCACTTTGTGGGTCTGAGCCCTGCATCTGGCTGTGTGCTGACAGCTCAGAGCCTGAAGACTGCTTTGGATTCTGCATCTCCCTCTCTCTCTCTGCTCCTCCCCAACTCACTCTCTGTCTCTGTCTCTCAAAAATGAATAAACATTAATGTTTTTTTAAATAAAAATGAGACTAGAAGATTGTCTAGTGATGGAATTTTGAGTGTCCTCAGCACTCTACCAACAATAACACTATATTACAGATACAAATGTGAATATGAACATATTTTTTCAATTTCACATTGAAATTTCATACAAAGTACTTCTCAGGTAATAGAATTAAAGTGATCAAAAACAGAAAGACCTATAGAAAATTCTCAAGTCTTTGAAAATTAAACAATACACTTCTACATAACTCATGTTATGTCAAAGAGGAAATCTCTACGGAAATTGGAAAATATTTTGAACTAGGGCACCTGGGTGGCTCAGTCAGTTGAATGGTCAACTCTTGGGTTTCAGCTCAGGTCATAATCCCACAGTTTATGAGATCAAGCCCCATGTCAGTGCCTGCACTGATGCCACACAGAGCCTGCTTAGGATTCTCTCTCTTCCCCTCCCCCACTCATGTGCACGCACACGCACACTCTCTCTCTCTCTCTCTCTCTCTCTCAAAATAAATAAATGAAGTTTTTAAAAATAAAATATTTCAAACTGACTGAAAATGAAAATACAACATAGCAAAATGTGTAGGATACAGCTAAAGCAATATTTACAGAGAAATTTATAGTGTTAAATGCTATATTAGTTAAGTAGAATGTTCTCCATCAATAACTTAGGTTTCCCCTTTAAGAAATTAGAAAAAGAAGAGCAAGATGAACACAAATTAAGCAGAAACAAGTAAATAATAAAAATAGTGGAAATCAATGAAATTAAAAACCAAAAATAGAAAAAAAGATAAAAATAGAAATTGGTACTTTGAAAAATCACTAAAATTGATAAACCTCTAACTAGACTAATAAATAGAGAGATGAAGAAAGAGAGGAAGGGAGGGAAGGAGAGAGAAAATACAAATTATAAATATCAGGAATAAAAGAGGTGATATCATTACAGACTCTAGAGACTGAACAGTATAATAAGAGAATACTGAAACAATCTGTATGTATACATTCAAAAACATAGATGAAATGGGCCAATTTCTTTAAAGACACGAACTACCAAATCTCACTTAAGAAGAATAAATAACCTGTATCTATTAAATTGAATTGGTAGTTAAAAATCTTCCAAAACAAGCAAGGCTCAGAATGTGTTTTCACTGTTGAATTCTATTACATATTTGGGGAACAAATTGAAACAATTCTGTACAATCTCTTCCAGAAAATAAAACAGGAGATAACAAGTCACAACTCATTTTATGAGGCAAGCATACCCTAATTCTAAAATTGGGCAGGCATTACAGGAAAAGAAAACTATAGATCAATATACCTTCTGAATGAAGACTCAAACATCATCAGCAAAATATTAGCAAATTAAATCCAATAAATATAAAAAAAAATAACAAATCAAGACCAAGTGGGTATGCTTTTCCAGAAATGCAAGCCTGGTACAATATTCAAAAATCAAACAACATAATTCACCGTATTAACAGACTAAATAAGAAAAACCATATGATCATCTTAATAGAGAAAAACTTGTTGATAAATTCCAAAATTCATTTGTGATAAAAGTCTCAGCAAACTAGGAATCAGAAAATTCCCCAACCTGTAAAAGGGTGTCTTGAAAAAAACAGAAGCTACCACGATAGATAAGGATGAAAAACTTAATGTATTCTCCTTAAGATCTAGAACACGGCAAGGAATGTCTTCACTTATCACTTCTATTCAATAACAGACTAGAAGTCTTACCTAATGCAATAAGGCAAGGACAAAAATGAACAACATACAGCCTGAAAAGATGAAATAAAATCTGTCTTTCTCAAAAATCTATACAAAACATACTAGCAAATGAGCTTAGTGAAGTTGCAGGATACAAGGTCAATATACAAAAATCAATTTTATTTTTGTAAGCTTGCAATGAGTTTGAAATTTTTAATTCCATTCACAATAGCACTGAAAAATAAAATATTTAGATATAAATCTAAAAACATAATCTGAATGTCTGTATGTTAAAAATTATATAATACTGATGAAATAAATAAATACAAATAAATGTATAGATATGCTATATTCATGTGTTAGAAGACTGAAAATTATTAATTCTCTCCAATTTAATCCATGGATTAAACACAGTATAAATTAAAATTCTAGCAGACTTTTTTTAGATGCCATGTTGATTCTAAAGGAACTAGAACAGCTGAACTATTCCGAAAAAGAACTAAACTCTAGGAATCACACTACCTAATTTCAGGACTTACCATAAAGTTACATTAATCAAAGAAGTGTGCTGTTGGTGAAAGATAGACATATAGATCAATGGAACAAAATAGCTTGGAAACAGGCCCTTACAAATACAATTGGTTTGTGACAAATATGTAAAGGCAATTCAGTGAAGTAAGTAAGTAAGTTTAGTCTTCTCAACAAATTGGTGCTAGAATAATTGAAAATCAACAGGCAATCTTGTATCTCATACCTTACATGAAAATTAATGCAAAACAGATCATTGACCCAGATGCAAATACAAAATAATAAAACGTCTAGAAGAAAATATAAGAAAAGATCTGAATGATTTTGGGTTTGTTGATGAGTTTTTAGATTCAACACCAAAAGCGCAATGTGTAAAAGAAATATTGATAAATTAAACTTTGTCTATATTGAAATTTTTTGCTCTGGTAAATACACAGTTAAAAGAATGAAAAGAAGAACCACTGACAAGGAGAAAACACTTGCAAATCACATTTCTGACGAAGAACTTGTATTCAGACTATAAAACAAATTCTCCAAACACAACAGTAATAAAACAAACAACCCAATAAAACAAATTGGCAAAAGATTCGAACAGGCACTTCACCAAAAAGAATATATGAATGGCAAATAAGCACATTAAGAGATAGTTAATTAGGTAAATGCAAATTAAAACTATGTGATACTACCCATTCTTCTTAAAAGGTGGGGGGGGGGCGGAATAGCACTACCAAGTTCTGACAAAGATGCAAAACATCTGGAGCTCTCATACATTGCTGATGGGAATTAAAAATAGTACAGCACTCCAGAAGATAGCTCGGCAGTTTCTCATAAACTTAAACATATATGTACCATATGAGCCAGCAATCTCACTTCTAGTTATTAGCTCAAAAGAAATGGAAACTGAGTTTCATGCCAAAACCTGTACATAGATATTTAGAGCAATTTCTTTTTTCATAATTATCCATATGTCCTTCAAATGGTAAATAAAAAAACAGAATGTGGTACATCCATACAATGGAATACCGATCAGCAATAAAAAAGGAACAAACATGTAGCATAAGTGGATCTTACATTTTACTAAATGAAAGAAACCAGATCCCAAAGACTATAAACAGCATGATGTCGCTTATATAATACTCCGGAAAAGCAAAAATATACACATAGAAAATAGGTAAGTTGGGAATAGGAAGGTACAGCACATTAATTATGAAGAAGCAACATGAGAGAATCTTGGGGGTGATGGAACTCTTCTGTAAGAAAATCTGTTGATGGATGTCTGACTCTATGTCTTTGTCCAAAACTCATGGAACTGTATACCAAAAAGAGTGAGTTTTATTATATGCGAATTTTAAAGATCAACTAGGATGTTGGGGGAACTCAAGAAGGAATGCCAACTGTAACAATGACATGAACTTTATTAAACATAAATTACATAGCCGCACTGAAAGATGTGGGAAAGAAAGTTGTCCTAAGAAACTTGGACAAAAACTATTTTGAGCAATACCATAAAGGCTAAAATAAAAGATCTGTGCAAAAACTATGGTGTAGTTGTTAAATATACCATTCACAAGAGTATGTTTAGAATTTATGTAATTAGAGTACTTGTATATTAGGCTTGAACAAATAAGTACATATTTTGAAGATGAGAGCCAGGTTGCTAATTGCCAAAGAAATAAATTACAAATAAAGAAAAAGAGAAGGATAGCATGAACACTGGAGTGCGGAAGTCACATCTATCAGTATGGAATCATGGATTTAAGACAGATCCATAGAGAGGCACAGAATACAGAGGTAGATGCTAGACAGTTAACAAAGATGTATGTCTACACCTGAGTTAGTATACATACATGTACTAGAAATAGCTCTATCCACTGAAAGGTATTAGAAGCAGTGGCAGCCCCATGGCATTGAGCACAACTGGTATCTGATTTCTTGGTTTCTAAATACTATTCTTCAACAAAAGCAACCAGAGGTCCTTGGAGAAGTGGTTGTTTCCAAGGATAGGGCAGGAAATATACAAGAGGAACCTGAAGCATTTGTGGTATTAGGAAGGTAAAAATTATTAGCAAATTAATGCAAAAAAATGTTTAAGAATGAGGGTGTATCCTCCCATTGGCTCCTATTGCTATAATCAGAACAACATTAGGGACAAAATAAATAATAATAGTATTGGATTATATCTCAGAAATAAAATGAATATCCATGAGTCCATGCTGATATAAATAAAAATGTGAATAAATGAGTTAAAAGGTATAATGTTTCCTTACAGAAGAACTATAATTAATAACTGAGGAGAATAGAAAGTCACCATTGGAACTGCATGGTAATAATTGATGCAGGCAGGATTCACCTGTGGATCCTAAAAGTAGTGATAAAAATTTAATCAGAAACAGGATATTTACAGATTCTCAAAGTATATTCCTCCAAATGTTTATTAATCACACAGGGGGAAAATAACAAGCTTACAGTAGAAATACTGGCATACACCACTTTAACCAAGTGGTCAAGATCAGCATCACAAGTCATGGATATCAACATCATTTACTTCCTGACTTGATGCACTGAGAAGGATAGATCACCCCTGTAGCATTCTTTCCAAAAATGCATAATCTTGATCTAATCATGAGAGCACATCTGACAAACATAAATAAAAGGATATTCTACATATATATCCACCAGTACCTTTTAAATATGTTAAAGTCATGAAAGACGAAGTCATCAGGTAGAAGAGACTAAGGAGACATAACTAATCACATTGTGGGATCCTGGATTGGATCCTGAAACAAAGGAGGACGTTTAAAGGACTAGTGAAATCTGAGTAAGATGTGTAGTCTAATTACTAGTATTATTCCAATGTTCATTTCTTAGCTTTGACAAACATATGATGATTCGGCATGATGTTACCCAGACTCTCCTTTAGTTATTAGATACAGGCATCCTCTGTCACACTTTTGCAACTCCTGTGTAAATCTAAAATTATCGCAAAATTAAAAATTAGGAGGAAGTACTATTGAGGACGTGGAATGATGGGAATCCATACACTGATAGTCATCAGCAGCATAAAATTAAATTGTTACAAATACTTTGAAAAATGATTTAACAGCTTCCTCTTAAAATAACCCTATAGATGCTGTATTTTGCAATAATTCCACTTCTAGGGATATACCTTGTCATACAGATTTGTATACATATGTGCTCCAAAAGATTTATACAATAATGTGCTTGGTAACATTATTAAATATAGCAAAAAGCTGGAAACAAGCCCAGTGTCCATCAATAGTAGAATGGTTATGGGGTGCCTGGGTGGCTCAGTTGGTTGAGTGTCTGACTTCAGCTCAGGTCATGATCTCATGGTTTGTGAATTTGAGCCCTGCGTCAGGCTCACTGCTGTCAGTGCAGAGCCTGCTTCAGATCTTCTGTCCCCTCCCATCACTCTGTCTCTCTGTCTCTCTGTCTCTCTCTCTCTCAAAAAAAAAAAAAGAATAAACATTTATTTTTTCAAAAAATGAGTAGAAAGGATACATTTTGGTATGTTCATACAGTGAAATACTACTACACAGCAATGGAAATGAATGTGTGGCTGTTACATGAGACAACATGGCTGAGTCTCATAAGGATAATGTTGAGTGGAAACAGCTAGACACAAAATAATATGCATTGCATGTTTTCATTTACATGAAATTCAAAATGAAGCAAACTAAGGTGTTACACATCAGTCTAGTGGCTCTCATAAAGGAGAAGGAAAGATCTCATGATTGGAAGAGGACACAACAGATGCTTCTGGGATACTGGTTATTTTTCACTTCTTGAGGTGGATAGTGGTACGCATGTATTCATTTTGCAAATTCATCAACCTGTACACATAAGGTCTGGTCTATATGCATGCATATTATACATTTTAATAAAAGTGAAGTTTTTTGTTTGTGTTTGTTTTTGTTTTAAGACAAAGGATTCTTTGGCTGCTCTGTTGTGAATAGAACCTTAGGGATGGTAGAGTGGGAGTAGGGTGATCAGTTAGGAGAGAATTACACCTTACAAAAAATAAAAATATTTCATTTACAAGTCTTTTTAAGGGAAAGATGAGATACTGGACCACAATAGCATCTAAACAATGAAAGGTGATCTCAAAGTGTTCTGAAGTCCTAATGTTCTTCAGGCGTGGGTTAAGATAGATGAATCCTTGTTAAGCATAAATGTTAAAATATCAAGAATAATTAATAAGGAAATAAAAATATATTTTATTCGGGCACCTGGGTGGCTCAGTTGGTTGAGTGTCTCACTTCGGCTCAGGTCATGATCTCACAGTCTGTGAGTTCAAACCCTGCATCAGGCTCACTCCTGTCAGTGCAGAGGCCTCTTCAGATCCTCTCCTCCCTCCTCTGCCCCTCTCCCACTCACATGTTTGCACTCACTCTCTCCTCCTCTCTCTCGAAAATAAACATTTTTTTAAAACATATATTATTATTCTAAAGAGGTAGAGGAGAAAAATGGAATGAGAAAACAAACCTTAATAAACCAAGGGGGAAAAAAAGCATTGAAAAGCAAGACAACAAGAAAACACAGAATAAGATAGTAGAAACATATCCAAATATCAGCAAACATAAAACTGGTTGAACTGACTTCCTTTCAAAGGAGAGAAGGATTTTCAGCGTGGGGAATAAATCTAGTCTTATGCTGTTTCCAAAGAGACACACCTAAAATGTAAGCTGTTAAAAGGTTGAAAGTAAAAGGATGCAAAAGAGATACTAAGGAAATATCAGCCCAAATAACACTATGGGATCTATTCCAATTTTATGCCAAAGAAAGAATTAGTAGAGATTAAAAAGGCGAGGGTTACACCTTGATAAAAGATTGAACATTAAGAAGACCAATGTATTCAAAACTTGGGGCTTATAAAATAGCTTAAAAATTGCGCACGTACACACACACACACACACACACACACACAACCAGAACCACAGAAAGAAGCAGATGCCTCACCACCATCGGGAGAGGTTTCAACACACCTCTCCATATTATTCTTAGGTAAAGCAACACAAAAACTTGTTGACAAAGAATACAACAAACTTGATTTGAGGACATATATAGAATCCTGGGTCTGTAACTGGAACATTCCCATTCTTTTCAGGCACACATGAACCATATTTTAAAGGTACAGGAGAGGCAAATACTAGATAATCCTCCACTAATTTCAAAGAATATAGATCATGTAGGATGTGGACTCTGCCTACAGTTGAATTGTTACAAACCAGAGCAAAGATATATTTTAAAATAAAAATAATACTTCTAAAAATTCATTGATCAAAGAAGAAATTATAACAAATAATAATTTTGAACTGAACAATGAAAATACTTTATATCAAACTTTGAGATGCAGTGCAAAGTAGAAACTTAAGGGAAATTTTAGTCTTAAATGTTCTGAATGCATGAGGCTAAAATAACTAGCAAAAAAACGATTTGAAATAGTACGTACAGTGTGATACAACTAAATCAGTTATGAGCAGAAGTCAGTGGGGAGGAAGCAGTAGGAGAAAAGGAAAGAGACTCGGGAGAGAAGGATTTTGCCATTATTTTTATTATTTGTGGAAAATACCGACTTTCTATAGAACGGCTGATTGCTGAAGAGAAGTTGCAGGTATGAAAGTGTCCCTGCCTTTAAAGGAGACTACACAAATAAAAATAAAACAGTGACGATTAGTCAGTAGGAGCAGAGAATTGTAAATAAAGCCTGAAGGGTCCTAGCTGAGTTGTAGTGTTTGGAACTTATAAGACAAGGCAGCCCTCACCTGCAGCCATCCAGACAGAAAACAATCAACTGCTTGTCCCCATGGATGAGTGCAGGGGGAAAAAAATGTGTGTCTTTACGGGAGATTCTACTTTCAGATAAAATAGAAGATAGGAGGAACCTTCTATGAAGAAGCTGGACAGGTTGGAAGTTGTGTTTACCATGATTCAGAGGTATCAGAGGAAGGAAAGAAAATGGTTGGGAGGAGATAAGAAGTGGGATAATGAATCTGCGAAGAATTGGATGATAGTCCTAGACTGAGTGTACCTTAAGGGAACAATCAGCAAAGACTTTCATATGGACCTTGGCCAAAGAAAGGAGAATGTAAGGCATGAGGCATTTTTCCTCTGTAAGCTTCTAAATAAAACTCAGGAAACTTGTATTAATGCTCCTGTAGGCTAAAGCTCCAAAACTGCTGCAAGCTTGGTTATTCTGGCAAAATGTAGCATTTGGCCAAGGTCTAACGAAGCACTGTCAAAAAATGATTAAGGACTTTCTGAAATTCTTCTGGCAAAAAGGTAGCAAATCATAGGAGTCCAGCAACTCAGAATCAACTGGAGCCTTACTTGATCATACATCAGAGGAATCCACCCCTGTTGCATAGGTAATGATTTAATTGGTTTCTACAAACTTTTCCTGGGGTGGATCTCTGGCAAAAGTTGATTCTGGCTTCAACTGATGGAGCCAGGTTGGGCTGTTCTAACACTTAAAAGTTGTGTGGTCTAGATAGAAGTACTAAAAAGTTCATAGCTTCTTTTTCTTCATATTAAAATTGTGAAAATGATACAAGGTTCATGAGATCCTTATCTGTAATATAGAAAAATGCCTAGCACAATAGACATATACCACATTGTAGGTACTTTATATATTGGAACTCATCATTGTTATTATTGCTTATTGCAGATTACTACCGTGTCTATAAATTACAAGCACACTTAAGTGATTTTAAAATCACTAGTCCTTTATCACACAGGTACGTGACAACAACTTCCTCCTAGCTGAATCCACCAGATCATGACTTTACTTGCTTTAGTGCATCCTGTTGACCAGTTTTAGCTACCTCTTCAAAGTCGACTCCTGTTATCCACATTGATACTGCCCAATGTCTTCCCCAGGGGATGTGGGGACAGGGAGTAGGACAGCAGACAGCCTTTAATGCCATCCTTTATATGCTTGCTTTAATTCTTTCATGTTGCTCTCTGCTTTCCTCTCTTCTTTCCTACTCTTGATTCATACATTGATCAAACATTTGTTGAGTGGCAAGGTACTAGGTTGGACAATAGGGATACAGAGTTGACAAAGGCACAGTCATGCCCTGAGGGATATCACAGTCCAGTGGGAGAAATAGATGTGAGCAGATAACCACAGTGCAATCAGATAGGTGGTAATGGAAGGGTTTCCAAGGTACTTTGAAAGCACAAATGATGAGGCAGCTAACTCTTCTGGGACAGGCAGAGAAGGTTTCACAGAACTATCTGAGCAACTTTTAAAAGGACAATTACAGGGCCACCAGTCCATGAAGTGGCAATGTTGATGGGGAAGAAAGAGAGAGTTACTACAGTTTAAGGGGTTGGGTAGATGGAGGAGGGATTCCAACAGAGAAAAGCACGGACATTGGCTTAGCTATAAGATTTTAAGGGAGGCTTAGGGGAAAAAATGGAATGAAATTCAGGGAAAAATAAAATAATATTTCTCAAATACTTTATGGGATTAAAGCAAAAACAGTTTCTTTTCCACAAATGCCTGAGATTGCTCAAGGCAAGAGCATATGTGTTCACTGTAATTCCTACTGAAAAGATGAAATCTTTGAGATTCATGTCATATTTTATAGAGATGCTGTGGTAAACAAAAATTATCAAGGCACATCTAAGCATCATCCAAGAAAGAAGGTTCAGTTTAGTTTGAAGTAAACACATTTTCTCTTACCTTTTTTTTTCTGCCTTCTCCTTGTGAAGCAGTTCAGTAGGTGACAGCACTCTCCTCTCCTTGCAAAAGTGTCCTTGTATTGTAAAGAAAGGACAAGAACTATGGCAATCCAGTGTCTCTATTTGCATCTATAATGTCCTTATATACATTTCAAGACTAGGGAAAACACTTTTTTTTAGTTCTCAAGTTCGTTACCATCCAGTGTATTCTTAGCTTCAGGAGTAGAACCCAGTGATTCATCTCTTACATGACATCCAGTGCTCATCCCAAAAAGTGCCCTTCTTAATGCCTCTCACCCATTTAACCCACCCCCTACTCCCATCAACCCTCAGTTTGTTCTCTGTATTTAAGAGTCTCTTATGGTTTGCCTCCCTCTCTGTTTTTATCTTATTTTTCCTTCCCTTCCTCTATGTTCATCTGTTACGTAATTTCTCAAATTCCATATATGATTGAAATCATACAATATCTGGGAAAACATTTTAAAAAATCTCTCACCACCTCATTTGCCTCAACAAAAAGTAACATCATGGCAAACTAAGCCCAACCAAGTGAGGGCAATCTCCTGACTTCTTCCTTTAACTCACCATTGCAAGACCAGTGGATTACCTAGGAGTTGCTGCTGGGAAAAGCTTCCCTCAATAATTATTAGGGACACAACCATATTTGAGGATAACAGAGAAAAAAATGTTCTGAGGGTGTTGAAGTGCAAGAGGAGTATATTAACTGAGGTGAAAAATGGAGAAATTATTTTTTGACAACTCTATCAAGTCCCTTCCTTTCCCCTAGATTCTCCCCCGAGCTCTTACACCCTACACATTTCCTGTGGGCTTCCATCATTTCCTCATTCCTGAAGGAACAGATCTGGAAGAAGGTGAGCTCTTCCTTAAGCCCAAAAACTCCTCAAAGTGCCGAGGTAAATCGATGTTATATTCTACATACACATATACATTTGTATATGATTTTTGCACAAATATTTACAGAATTAGAGTTAAACACTCTAATTCTTAGCTACTACTAAGGGTTGTCCTGTTTGAACATGGTTAATTTGGATTTGTTTCATCATAGGTGAATATTGGTGTCATCAATTCTAGTGAATATTAGTAATGTGTCAAAAAGAAAGAAAGAAAGAAAAATGTGTCTGTATCTGTTCTCAGATACAGTTCAGGCCATGCACACACCACATTTCCCAGTCCTGTGGAGTTTTATTCTTTGTTTTAAAGAGGTATAATTGGCATATAACATTATACTAGTTTCAAGTAAACAATATAATGAATCAATATTTGTGTATACTACAAAATAATCACCATAATAAGTTTAGTTAACATATGGTTAGGTCACACACACATCTCCCTGTCCTGCAGAGTTTTATTTTAACCTTCATATTGAGACAGTCACCAAGGATGGACTCCATTTAGATTTTAAAACATTAGACCAGGAAAGTGCCAAAGGTAATCATCTAATGAACAAAACTTCTCACTTTGATGTTGAGATTGAAATTGAGACATTGAAGTAGTTAGTTACTTTAACTTGGTATCTCATATTAAGGAACAGTAAATGGTTTAATGTTAATGCAGTGTGAATTACAAGAGTTTTAGTATATTTAAAGAGAAGCAGAGAGGACATTTTAATTACTGTGAAGCCACTCATGATCACAAATATTTTCTTACTATTTTGTAAATAACACTAAACCCTTTTTATCTCCATCAGCCCCAGCCACTGTGGTACCATTTTGCATGCAGACCACTCAGGCTGAGGAGCATTAAATTTAATTTGCGCAAAAGTTGAAGGTGGAAAAGCGTGAAATTAACTTGACGCATTTTTACGGCATTCTCTCTCTCTTAGCTTCTCTGAGCCTTTCCAATCCAGAATGATTTGATTGACTGTGTCAGGATCTCCCCATCCCTGGAGCTTCTCTCTACTCTGTTCAGTGAGATTTGAAGGCTTCTGTTAATGTGTAGCCCATTCTTCCTTAGTCTACAGGCAACCCAGCTAAAGGAAACACTGATTTATTTGGTTTGATATTTAACTTGGCAGAGCTTCAGTCTGTGCTCAAGGTTCACTCTTCTTGGTGACTCATCTCTTTCAGGAGTGTGTGTATGTGTGTGTGTGTGTGTGTGTGTGTGTGTGTGTGTGTGTGTGAAACAGCCAGAGATGACTCAACTCATTCAAGAAATCATTCAGCCTGATCCAAACAGTTTGCAAAGATTTTGAAAGAAAGCTGAATCTTTTATAAAGTTACTCAAGATGAAACAAACCATCAGCAATTGGTTGCTAGTATAATACCTATAATTTGCAAGGTTATTACAGAGACATTTCAACCTGTATGAGGGCTAAAGCTGAGATACTCCATATTATATCAATAAAGGAAGCTATTCTACACAATTTTAAAAGCCCATAAAACAAGAACTGATTGAAGACAATTATGTTTAGAAAGAAAGAGAGATGGAAATAAGACTATAGGCTGCCTACTGTAGATTTCATAGAGTGACCAATCGTTAAGCATTATAAGGACCAGGTAGCATAAGCACTCTGATTATTAAAACGACAGAAGCCATTGCTATCAATTCAGTTCATCATCTCATATGACCATTCAAATAGTATTATTCAAATCACATGGTTGTGCATAGATTTTAAAGTTTTATCAGGAGAGGTTTACAAAGGAATGTATTTATAATGTTAAAGAAGGATAACAGAAAGAAAAAATGTATAAACATCAGAGATTGCAAATTTCACAGTATTCCATTATGATCATTATTATTCAGAAGGTAATGATCAATATATATTTTATGCACTTTAGAGAAATAACCATGTAGTAATTTTTTAAAGGTGCCTATTTAAAATTTCTTCTGCTCAAGACCATGGGTCTTTTCTAGTGCTGGCTTATTTTCCTGTAAAGGATCTCTTCTATCACACGAAATAACTTCTCTCTTTTTTGAGAAAATGAAGTGTTTCTCACCCCAAACAGGACCTACACCTCATTTACCATTACCGAACACAAAATCAGACCACATGATTTTGTCTGCTATACATGGTTATTTCCATGGATGGTGGACTCCTTAAGGTGCAGGTTTTATGTAGCATCATGCATTTATACTTGAAAAATATAAACAAATAAATGCACATGATTCATGCTCTGATTCTACCAATAAATAAAGGTCTTCCTGTTTCTGAAAGGAATACAGAAAGAAATAATTAAAATAATTCAGGCTCATTGGCAATGGCTTTGAAAGAAAGTTTAAAGAGACAAATAATAAACCTATAATTTCGAAAAATAGGACCAGTTTTCCATTAATATTGAAAATGATAAACACACCAAAGAGATGGATAAAAAAAAAACAAACAAAAAACGTGAGCATGAGAGAACATTTGTGCACTGGGAAAGAAGGAGCAGATTTATTTGTCTTTTCAAAAATAATACTCATAGAAACTCACAAGATAGGGATTTCATCCTCATTGCACCAATGAGAAAACTGAAGATCTGAGAAACTGCTACTTGCTGAAAGTTATACATATTGAATATAATGGAACTAAGATTGAACCCAGTTCCAACAAACTCAAGAACTTTATTCTTGTAAGTTTACGGAAAGTGTCTTAGAGAAGGTTATGTCTGTGCTGAATCATGAAAAAAGAATTAAAGCCTGTTTTATGAACAGGTAAACATTAGAGAATGAATATTTTAGACAGAGAGGAATTTTAATAATAGCTATCATTTAAAGCATTTACTACGTGTTAGGGTTCATAACTACCAAATTAACAATCAGTATCTTATGTGGTCCCCATAGCAATCTATTAAAGTAGGCAATATCATATTTATTTAAGACAAAACTAAACATAAGAAAGCTTTGAGTAATCCACTGTATGTCAGCCTGGCTTGGAGCCAAGCCAAACGGTCCATAAAGTCTATCTTCTTTCCCAAGTCATAGGATCACTAGTGCATCTGGATCAGAGTGGATGAGAAGGAAAGTGGTGGAACTGAGCCTGGTGAGTTGAACAGAAGCCAGGTCACAAAAAGCTGTGTAAGCCAAGGGAGGCTGTTTACACCTTACTTTTGGTTAACAAGATGCCTCTGAATGATATTAAATGAGGAAATGACATGATCATACTGAAGTTTTAAGGTATAACCTTAAAACCTTAAGGTTTAAGTTTTAAGGTTTTGAGGTAAGACTCACTCAAATTGGAAGGCAGAGAGACAAGTTAGTAGACAATTTAAATAATTCAAAGCAATAAATAATGCCATTTAGTTAAGTAACCATGGAGTTGGAGTAGATGAGAAAGATTCTAGATATGTCAAAGAGGTAAAAATGAGAAATGGCATCATGTAGACCAATAGATTTCCTTGCTAGGGAGTGTACAATGATTCCCAGTTCTCTGATTTGCTTACTGCATAAATCAAGAGCATACTACAGGTTAACGCTACAGTTACTAGGACACAAATAAGCAACATCTAACAAAGATCCAACTATCAGGCTAGGTTCCAAATTCGTTGGAAAATTTTGGTATAGTGATGTTTAGAAAATGGCCCCATTAGAATTTGGAGAACGCATGAAAAGGCAATTTGCATTTAAAATTACAAGAGGGGTGCCTGGGTAGTTCAGTCAGTCAAATGTCCGACTCTTGATTTCAACTCAGGTCATGATCTCAGGGTTGTGAGATGGAGCCCTGTGTCAGGGAGCCTGCTTAAGATTTTCTCTCTTTCCCTCTTTCTCTGCCCCTCCCCTGTTCGCATGCATGTGTGCAAGCACTCTCTCAAAAAACAAGATAAAATATAAATAAATAAATAAATAAATAAATAAATAAAATTACAAGATAGATGATTTCTGTGTTTGCAAACATGTTATTTGTTCTCATGTTTAACTTAGTCTACCCCACATCACTAAAATGTAAACTCCTTGAGGACAAGGGTTTTATACTCTTGTTACCACTCTAAATTGAGCATGTGGACTAGCCCACAAAACAGTGTAAGACTCAATAAGTATGTGTGCACTGGATGACTGTGCATTGTGTATGATTGAGATCATGATTACAGGAATCCTCATAGTTTACGTCACATCTTCAGTCAAGTGTTCATGCAATATTTTACTTCTGAGCCTGTCAGATCAATAAAATTGAAGTCATTTCTAACATTCTGAGAAGACAGAAATGAGAAATATGATGACAAACTCTCTGAACTCTGGCTCTACCTTCTTCCTCTAAACAATGAGCACAAAATTAATTTTCATATTGGCCACTCTTAAAATTCCCTGGAAAATCAATACTACAGAGTGAGAAGACTAAGGTTAGATGATTGATTTATCAACTTATTTTAATTTTTCTGGCAAGAAATGGTCTTTTTCAAGGCCAGTGATGACTACCTAATCTCTAACTCCTTTCCTTAATCTTTATTCTCCCTCTTGCTGCATTTAACCTCAAGGACCACCCAGTATTGCTGGATAAAAAGTCTTGAGCCAACTGAACTCCATCAGTTCTAATGAGATAGAAGTGAGGGCAGAGATGATACCGGGAGCACTGAGTCTAGGACCTTTGAGGAACAGAGGTAGTAAACAAGAACAAGTTCAGAGACATAGAAAATCCAAACATGGTTATAAACCCAAAGTCAGAATACTATAGAGAGAATCAGAAGTTTGGTTCAGAGGCCAGAAATGTAAGGGAGAAGATCATGGAAGGAGAGAGAGGATGTTCCAGGTTCATGTTCACCTGACTCAGAGCCTCACCCTTTCTTTTCCTCAGGTCCATCTCAGAGGGATCGTCTAGAAAGGTGTTTCTGTGCACACCCTTTCTCTCTGCCTCCAGGTTTTCTTATTCTGTTCCTGATCTTTCATAGTTCTCTAAGGTTTATCTTCATCCCCTGTACTGCACCCCACTGAAAAACCTTATATCCTAACAGTTGCAGGTATTCCCATAATGCTAATTATAGCAAAGTGCCTCTTTCTATCCATGCTGATTGTTTCTTCAATCTGTTTCATTGCATTAACTGCATATAAAACATCTCCAGTTAGAAATAATATTGAATTTCAAATACAATAATATTACAAAATATATTTGCACTGTTTGTTGTTGTTGTTATTTTACCTATTTCCAGTGTTGTTACCTGCATCTGAGTTATCCTCACCTTGTGTTCAGATTATTGCAAAGCATCCTCATCTGCTAATTCCTCTTTCAATCTCTTCCACTTCAAATCCAATTTATACCTAACTTTGAATCAAAGAGAACTCAAGTTCCATTTTTATTATATTATTCTGCTGACTTAAAAGAAAAAAAAAAAACCTAATTAGCCTTCCATTACAGTGAAGTTTCTTAACCTATTTTGTATAGGAACTCTTGCTTTTTTGAGTTTTCAAAAGCACTAATCAGAGACTGTGTGATAACTAGACCCTGTTAACAGAAGCCCAATCATGGATTCTGCACTTGGAGGACCCACTGAGTCCTCATCTGACCATGACTCTCTCCAACCCCCCATCTTCTACCTCTGACAAGCAATCGATAGGCCAGGGTAGTTACCCACCGAGAGCTTTTTGTTCCCTAAGTGGAACTATGCTCTAGATACCTGCCTGGGGTCTGCCTGTGTGAGCCTCTTTCCTGACTCCGTCCTTCTAATAATGAGTCATGAGGCAAATCTGTGCATATCTAGGTCCAAAGAGTGGCCAATAAATAGCTGTTTTCAGAAGGTGTAGATAAAGTTGGAATGTGTATGGTTAAGTCTCTCAGACTATATGAAGGATGGGGTTAAGTGTAGGACGAAAAGGCGTATGGTTTGTAAGTCCCTTACTATCTTTTCCTGAGATAAACTCTAAGGGCATTGCAGTAGATTTCTATGGCTGCATAAACAAATTACCACAAACTTACTAACTTAAAACAGCACCAATTTATCATCTCATTTCTGTAGGTCAGAAATCCAAATGGGCTCAGACAGGTTCTCTGCTTGGGGTCTCATATGGCTAAAGTTATGGTGTCAGCTGGGCTATGGTCTTATGGAGGATCTGGGGAAGAATCTGCTTCCAAGCTCAGTTATGTTTTGGCAGAATTCAGTCAGACTGAGTTCCCTTTCCCTTCTCGCCATCATCCACTGGCTTTTCTCTCATTTTCTGAAGACCACTTGCATTTCTTCTCACAAGGCCCCTCCCTCTTCAGAATGGCAACAGTTCATGGACTCTTCATCGTTCTGACTTTCTCTTCAGCTAGCAGAGAAAGCTCTGTGCTTTTAATGGCTCATATGATTACTTTGGTCTACCAAGAAAATCTAGGATGAAAGCTGTGCCATGCAAAATTACCTAATGAGCAGCATCTCCTCACATTTACAGGTTCTGGGGATTAGGGCCGGATGTGTTTGGGAGCTGTATTAATTAGTTTGCTAGGGCTGCCAGAGCAAAGTACCACAGATTGAGTGGCTTCAGCAACAGAAAATTTATTTGCTCACAGTTCTGGAGGATGAAAGTTTGAGGTCAAGGTGCCAGAAGGATTGTTTTTTTAGGAGTCCTCTTCATGACTTCTAGATGATCAACCTCTCCCTATGTCTTCACATCTTCTTCCCTTTGTATATGCCTGTGCCCTATTTTTTTTTCCTTATAAGGATGCCAATCATATTGCATTAGGCCCTGCTCTAAGGACATAATTTTAAACTTAATTACCTCTTTAAAGACTCAATCTCTAAATAGAGTCACATTCTGAGGTACTGGGAATTAGGATTTCAACATATGAATTTGGGAGAAACATAATTCAGTGCATAATAAGGGCTACTTTTAGAAGTCTGCCTACCATAAGAATTCTAAATGTGAACCTGGCCTTGCAGCTTTGGCCTATGAAGGCATACTTGTCAATGTAGAAGGATAGAACATATTCAATAGTTTTCCAAATTTGCTACTTTAAGTATTTAGATATATGGTATGTAGGTCTCCAATTGTATTCCTGTCCCAATGTTGCAAATCTGGCAGATGACGCTGGACAGAGAAGTGAGGAGTCTGATAGGAAGTGAACAGAGCCTGAGGCTATCTTTCTATTGTAGGCAATTTTGGTGGCAGCAGCCGCACTGGAGTCTATGAGGTGAAGTCTACTGATCTACTAATACATCTAACCCTAGTGATTGAGGAATAAAGCCTGTTTTCCTTAAACTGTAATTGCTAAGCATGAATACAGTCAATCAGACATTCTTGGCTTATCCTTGGAAGATGTAATATCATGCTTAGCTTCCTTCCCTTCTCCCATTCTCCAATCCACACAATTTGACCATGCCCCACACAATTTGACTGTTTTGCCCCTTTCCGCATCGCTTGAGACTACCCAATTGTCTTAGTCCATCTGGGCTGCTATAATGGGTAGCTTATAAACAAACCACCAAGACTGGGTGGCTTACAAATAATGAAATACTCTCTCTCTCTCTCATGATTCTGGAGACCAGACATTCTAAGATCAAAATGCTGGTAGATTCAGTGTCTGACAAGAGCCTGTTTCCTGGTTCATAGATAGCTGTCTTTTCTCTGTGTCCTCACATGGTGGAAGAGTTCAGGGTGCTCTCTGGGGTCTTTTATAAGGGTAATAGTTACATTCATGAGTGTCTACCCATATGATCTAGTCACCACCCAAAGTCCCCACCTCCAAGTACCATTGTATTGGGGATCAGCTTTCAACATACACATTTAGGGGAACACAAACATTCAGTCGATGGCACCAACCTTTCATAAAATCTTCTCCCTGTATTACACCTCTTGGCTTACACATCTCCTCTCATCCCTCATATAGAAGGAATGTGCTGAACTTGTTAAATATTCTGATGAAATGAATTAAGGTTATTTTCTCAGTGTTTTTTATTTTCCCAATGCTACATGAAAAATGTTTTGGCATTAAAATAAGTTCAGGCAATTTTTACAAGATTAAAACATGTTTCTTTAAGATGTCTCAGAGTCTTTAGAATAGGACTATATATGGTTAATATCTAAAAGGGAATAATAATGAAAAGTTTATCAAATTTATTGGCCTTTTATTTCAAGAGTATCTTATGCAACTAGTGTTCCAGAATATATACTTCTTAAAAGCCTGGCTTAAGAGCTAGTATTCACCCAACTCTTTTTTAATATAAATATGTATTATTTATATGAAGCATATAAAGTAATCCCACATATCCATATGTATTTAAAAGGCTAGTCTTTGTCATGACGATCCCCACTGCAACTATGGGCAAATGATCAGGCTATATTAAAACTCCTTTCTGATATGCCAATTTCCCACTCACCTACGGCCTTCAGAAAAAAACAAAAACAAAAACTTTAAGTCCTTTTCACAAAGTTTTATGATGGGCTGAACTCCATGTCTGTTAAGAAAAGATCTGGAGTAAGCAGCTTTATATCAAAACATAAAGTATTAAGATTTCAATTATTAACTGAAATCTACTGAGGGAGAACACAGACTCTTTTTGGCTCTGGAGGGCATTTAATTCTTCATTGCTATAAATGGTTTTGATATCTGTGATGTTGATCTTATCAGGTCTTCCTAGTTTGTAACCTCCATGCAGATGGACACAACAGCTTTCTTAAGTCTTACAGAGTATCTTAAGTATATAATATCTAAAAATGTTGATGATAACAATGAACAGAATGATTTTTGCTCCATCACAAAGATGCTGTGAAAATTAATGACAGGCAGTTTGATAAATGCTTTTGAGTTCCTTTGGGGACGACCATATAAAAAATACTTTAGGTAGATAGATAGATAGAGATATAGAAATACTTTATATATATAAAAGCATTTGTCTTAGTACCTAAGCACTTGTATATTAGATGATCTTAAAATAGATAGTCAGTGAGGCATTTACCTCTGAGATGTAGGCAGATAAAGTTTCTGATATGTCTGAGCAGCTGAACATTAAGCTATCAGGCTGGGTCCAGTGGGTAAATCCTTGACTTAGTTTTTTCATTGTTTACAAATGTCAAAGTGATCTAAGTTCCAAGATGTAACCTATAGAAAGTTGATGAGAATTGAGAGTCCCAGAACCCACTCCTCTTATTATTTTAGCTGAACTGCAGGTAACTATGTTGCAGAAAACTTTATCTAATTTGTAATAATGCCATGGAACTGAATTTTCCATTAGTACTCTCATACATTGTATTGTCCTCAAATACTTTTGCTTTTTTTTCTAATTGAATTTCTCACTTCTGAAGCCAGAGTTTCTTTTATCAATACTGTTATTAGCATTTGCATTCCTATTTTTAACTCCCATTTCAAGGCATGCCTTGAAAACATTTTGTTGAAAGCAGTTATTTGCCATGTTAAGAGTGTTGTAGTTCAGCAAAATTGAAAAATACATCTACTGCATTAGTAACATAAGAACAAAAATGTATTTTATCACTTTGAGTATGTAAACACACAGGGAACAGAAAATCAAATAATAGAACTAAGAGGAGACACAGTCTAATGGACTCGGCAGAGAATTAGAAGCCAAAAATATCTGAGCTTCAACCCCGGCTCCAATACAGGGTTCTATGTCCTTGAGTATGTTCCTGTCTCTTGGGGTGGGGGTGGGGGGGCAGAAAAACAGAAAAAAAACAAAAGCCTCATTGTAGTAGAAACAGGGGAGGGTTGTCAGAAATAAGGCAGATATTTCAGTATTATCTAAAGCAAGATTTCCACTTCAGCTATGACTGGTTTTTTTTTTCCCATGTTTTTGTTACAAACTTGATACTGTCTCCATTTATGCTTCTGTAATTCAAATTGTTTGTCTCCATACCTTTTGAACTTGAATGCTTCCCTGGGCATAAGTAAGTCATTTGAAAGCCCTGAATCAAACAGCCTTACTCTTCATTCTTGTACTACACCAGCATGCAGTGTATATATTCTTTAAAGAGACAAGGAGTTCGGGAACCAGAATACGTGTGCCTTGTGGTCTCAAGTTTCTCTAAGGGTTTAACCGGTTGAATATATTCTATTACATGAAATCACCTTCTGTGATGTTTGGACAGGAAACAGAATGCATGGCCCCTCATCAGCAACTTGTATAAACTTGTCATTTTAACTAGTTAGGGACCATTTGTGTGAGGGCTTATACATCACCTCACGAAAAACAATGATCTCCTCACATGAGCAAAACATCCTAAAATATATCTTGAAGGCAGAATTGTGTACTATGCCTCTGTATTTCCAGAATCTAGCAAAGTGTTTGATATGTAGAGAGGGCCAAATAAGTACTTGTTAAATTGACCTGAATATGTTTCTCTTCATAACTATGCAAATAATAATATTTCCCCAGGAACCAGTAAGGGGAAAATGAATGGGTAAAGACCATAATTCTGCTTCTTTACCATCCTCTTTCATAGATGTGGCAGCTGCAGCAATATTAGCCACCATCCCATGCAGGGACTGCCACCATAGCCTAGACTCTATCGAAGGGAATCCTTGTCCAGATGCTATATCTTGGGATCCCAGACAGACCGCTGTGTGTATCACCTCCTCTTCGGTCCCTTTCTACTCTTCCTATAGGCTCGTCTTACATAGGAAGGTCTCCTCTTCTCATCCCACAATGGGCTTCTTAGAATTTCTTTGGGCAGTAGTGGAAAACTTCCCTCAACTATGCCAACCTCTCTCTACCTTGTGAGTTAACACTACCAACTCTTCACTGTCCCCTTTGTTAAATGGACAGATTGCTAACTCTGCCAGAGTCCTCCTGTGGCCACTTCAACCCTTTTTGTTGTGGAGGCTGCTGCAGCATGGAAGATACAATTTCAGTAAATCACTACAGCTACTGCCCTACCAGTATCCTCTTATTTGAGTTTTTGCATAAAGACGCCACCACATCTCTAGAAGATAAAATATGTACATACTTCTAAATTAAATCCTTTTTAAAATTCATGATGTTCTTGAGGTTCTATATATAAACTGGAACTATTAGGGAATAGACTTTCTTCCCAGAATATTCCTTTGTTGGACCTCTTTCCTTCCCTGTCTCACCCAAATGAGACAAAGGCAAAATGGTACTGTCTCCCAGGGAGTTCGGTTTTATCAAATGTGAAAATGGAAAAGCCCCACATAAAACTTCCTTTCCTAGACAGAAAGGTGAGTGTGATACATGTTACTTGTAACAGGAAGTAAGTCTGTTTGGGGAGTCAACTGCTGTGTACAGACAATGAAAATATGGAGGTTCTGCTCCAGCCAGGTCAATTCCTTAGCCTTTAGTCAAGTCTAAGTCTCTCAGCGTATGGTAAGCTCAGTGGGATGGAGGGACAGAAGAACTCCAGAGAATTCTAACTATGCCAGGTTGCCATCTGGTACAGTTAGAGCTCTGCCCCCTCCCCCCAATCTAGCTCTGCAGCTAGGTGTTGGCTTGGGTGATAATAAGTTATGGGTATAAGAAATAAGAGTAGACAGTATCTCTAAGCTTGGTAGGCAAAAAGGAATAGATTAAAAGAGACAGGATTTCACTTTGAAAAACATTGATATAATGGACTCTAGCCACAAATTCTCTTTAGAAGAGCTTTGACATTTTCCCTTACATTCTATACTTTGATAAGGGAAGTCCTTTTTTATTTACAGGCTGGGACCTAAGATAGGGAGATAGCTATGTAAGAAAAAAAAACAAAAAACAAATGGAATACATATGGCATATTGGCTTTTTCCTGAGTCTGGGACAATTGATTGCTCAAGCATTCTACAAGTAAGGATATGAATGATTTAGGTATGGGTCCAGCCTAAGACTGTGTTAATACAGATAGAGAAGTAAATGCGTGTAAAAGCTACAGAGAGTAAAACCCCAAACACTCACAAGCTGTGAAGCATATTCTGGATTAACGTGTGGCCCCAAAATTCATACGTTGAAATCTTACCCCTCAATGTGATGGTATTAGGTGGGGCCTATGGAGCATGATTAGATCATTAGGGTGGAGCTCTCATGATTGGGATTAGTGGCCTAATAAAAGAGACCCCACAGAGCTGCCTTGCCCCTTCTGCCATATGAAGACACAGCCAAAAGACTATGAACAGGAAGCCAGCTCTGAGCAGATATAGACTCTGCCAGCACCTTGTTCTTGGACTTCTTAGCCTCCAGAACTATGAGAAATAAATATTTACTGTTTAAGCTACTTAGTCTATGCTATTTTTGTTATAGAAGCCCCAAAAGACTAAGACAGTTTATATGGACTAAGGGAGAGGTCTAGAGCCAAAAGGAAGCAGAAATTCAAAACCAATGCTTCAATGTCATCTAAAACATTCTAAACAAAGAGTGACATAAAACTAGTACAAATCTGACAAAAATTAGCAAAGGACACTAATCACAGTACAATGGGCCACTGAAATACTGTGCAAGGCTTCAAGTATATTATTGCCAGAAAAAGTATCAAAGACTTGAAGAAATACAGAAACAGTAACAAAATGATAAGTGGTACCCGGGTTCATAACTGCAAAGAAAGGGGAGAAAAATTAGCTTTATGTTCATTAGAAAGGAAGAGATTAGGAGGGATAATTATTGAGGTGTCTAAAACTCTGATGAGTATTGAGAAGGGAGAAGCAGGAAATGGCTCACAAACTAAAGAGGACGTCAACAGAAAGGGACAAAGAACTGTGCATTAAAGGGAATTCAGAAGCAACGTATTTACAGAGTAATTGGTCTGCAGAAAAGGCTACGGATATCAGAAGGGCAACATCTAAGCCCTGAGTGTATTTTTACAATGAGTCAGATGAGTGCTTTTGGGGGATAAGTTGGGGGTGGGGGACGCTCTACAGACACAGGACCTGCATGAAGGGATTGGTGTATTTGTCAGGACAATGTGGCTGTTTTCCGTCCTGAAAAAGAGAGCTGCTTTCCCTCATTAAGTTAACACACTGATCTGGCAGAGTCACATACTGGAATCCCAAAGACATCAGCTTCCATCTACACTTTTCATTCCTAATATGCTTAATTTGGCTTAGTCCACTTCATGGCAAGTTTATAATATCATCAATATGTGGATGGCCTGGTGTCTGTATGTCAGATCCCGAGTCACTTGCCTATCAGAAAAAGCATAAACCAGATAGGATGTCAGCTGAACAAACCTCCAGGTCTGAAATTCAGGTTCAGTCCTGATAAACACCATATAGTACTGAGAATTTATCTCAGCTGGTCAGTCCCATAGAGCCGCTGACTTTTTTCCAATCACCTGACTATCTCTTATCCTCTAGAAGCAGGGTAAAAATTCAAAATGCAATCCATACAAACGAATTTTTCCATAATTTGATTTATTATTGTTACAAAATATTTTGATAAAATGTCTGGGTTCAGGGCAAACCAGTACTTGTTCTTCTCTAGGAGGATGTATGCCCTAGATTCCACTTTCCCTGAACATCGAAAGGTGTCCAATCCCAGAGAACATGCCGACCATGGTGACTGCTCGAGTCACCTCCATCCCTTTGTAGGGTGGAAGGTCAGCCTCACTGAACATCATTCTCCTTTCAAACTAATACAACATTCCTGCATCCAGGAGATCTTACTGTGTTAAATTTCTCTTCTAAAATGTCAGTCGTGGGGCACCTGGTTGGCTCAGCTGGTTAAGCACCCGACTTGATTTCAGCTCAGATCATGATCTCAGGGGTCTTATGAGTTTGAGCCTCACTGACAGTGCAGAGCCTATTTGGGATTCTCTCTCTCCCTCGCTCTCTGCCCCTCCCCCACTTGCACTCGCTTGCTCTCTCTCAAAGTAAATAAACTTTAAAAAAGAAAGTAAAAGAAAAAAGAAAAGAAGATTTTCTTAAAAAAGAAAATAAAAGAAAATAGTCTCATTCTTTCCCTTCAACGCATAAATATGTCTGAATACCTCCCCCCAAAGTGCCCCCTTTAGCTACAACTGTGGTCCAACTCTTTATAAAGAAAATTCTTTCTGGAAAAAAAAAAAAAGAAACAAACTCATGGGCCCTGCTTCTGCATGGTCCCCAGCACCCACTAATTCCCCAGCCTCTACAATTTGGCTGCTGGCCTCAACACTAAACCTGTTTTGGTAAAGGTCACTCATGCCCACCTAATAACAAAATCAATGAACATTTTGTAGTCTGGGGTGTTCTTGGAGAGTTTACATTCTCCTTCACACTCTTGCTTTCTTTGGTGTCGAAAACATCAATGCAGGGTGCCTGGGCGGCTATAGGTAGGGCATTCAACTCGATCTCAGGGGCCTGAGTTCAAGCCCCATATTGGGTGTGGAGCCTACTTTTAAAAAAACAAAACAACATCAAAAATAACCATCAATGCCTCTCACTGTCTTTCTGCCTTTCTGTTTGTTCCTCCTTGTTTTTTCCCATGATTCCTCTTACTCTATGTACTCCTTCAAGTTGGTGTTTTGCAAGATTATCTCACTAGTCTTTGTCTTCACTCTCCTATTTCCTCTAATCTTCCTTATCTGATATCTAAATATCATCCACATTCCAAACATCCCAAGTCTCTTATTTCCATTCCAAACCTTCCTTGGGTTCTAAACCTCAAGTGAAACTGTCCGCAAGACATTTTCTGACTGTCCTTCACATACCCCAAGCCTATTACTTGTAACCCTGTAACTCATTGACCATCATTCCCTTTGCTAACCTTCCCCTCGTCCTTCTACTTGCCTCTATTAATGAAAACTCATAAATGGAGAGAGAATTCTAGGTTATTCTTTTTTATTCAACATCCTTACCCAAGTGGCCAAAAGTTCTATGCATTTTATTTTAAACATTTTTTTAGATTCAGTTTCTATTTTGGCATCCCAGCCTTAGTTCCTATTTCAGTCGGATTTCACTTGACCCATTGAAACAGCTTCCTCACTGGTATCTTAGACTCCAGTCCTGCTCCTCTCCAGTCTGTCCATTAGAAAAGTTTTGCATAAATCAAATCTGATCACATAGTGTCCTGCTTAGACCAGGCTGCTTACTGCATCAACACTGGAAAAAAAAAAGTTCTCTAAACTCAGCTTACATATTCAGTCTCATCCCTCGTGTGCTCCATCCAACCTTCTCTGAGCCTTTAAATGTCCTTGAGAACAAAACACTCTCTTGTGCCTTGATGACACTGCAAAAGTCCTCTTCTACTGGAATACCTTTCTCTCACTCCAATTATTTACCTGGGAAAACTTTTGCTTAGGCTTGAAGGCTTAGTTTAAACATCATTTGTGGCATTCTCTTTGATATTCATCACCCAACACCAGTCAGAGTTAGGCATCCTTTGATCCTCCCAAAGCACTTTGTGGAAGTCTGTAAGTTTATGACATGTGGTCTCTGCATGGTTTGCAACACCCTATTCCCCATTGGATTCTGAGTTCCATGAGGTCAGGGATGTTGTCTTATCTTTTTGGCCTACCCCAGTGGAGTAACTGGTTCAGACAGATACCCAGGAATTACTTAGTGAAATCAATAAACGGCTTTGTTAACTTTGGTTGTGGGATGTTCGAGTTCCCATGGTAACAATGGTTGGGAAAGCATTCCAGGTGGTTTCTTCTACCATAGAAAGTCAAGAAGGTGGGACTGGACACCTTTTTCTAAGCTAGCCGGAAAACTCCCCATGAATTTAAGCCACTAGGAAAAAGTTTTTAAATCTACACTCACCCTTCCCCCAGAAAAGTGCAAAGAATTCAAGTTTTTGAGCAAATGCTTACTAACCAACCCCAGAAGGTATTTTAGAGGTGTCTAGATCTGAATTTTCTTAGAGAAGTTTAATAGTAGCAACACATGTGGTATATGTAGCATTTTTTCCTAAATGTTTCCATCTTTATCTTGGCATATATTTTCACAGATCTAGCCAGCAGATATGAGAATATACTGAGATTTCATTTAGCATATGAAGAAACCAAGGACTCAAGATGTTAGGCAATTTTCTCAGAATTACACAATGTGTCACCAACTGATTGGTATCCAGTCTCCTAAATCCATGTTTCATGTTCTAGCAACCTGAATTTGTTGTCTCCTGTCTAAAGGGTCCTCCTCTCTCATGTCATTTTTTATTAATGCATAAATCCACATATCTTACAAAGATTTTAAGGGCCATGATAAGAGAAAATTAACCACTTTAGAGTGAGGGAGCCTGACCATGAGTTCTTCTCAGACACATGCAAATAGTCACATGCAGGAACACATAATAACACGAGTACTGGGGCCTGGAAGATCTGGGCTGAGTCCCAGCACCACTGCTTTCCAGCTTGGTCACTTTACTTCTCAACCCCCTTGTTTACAAAAATGGGAATAACAACAATTACACAATTTACTATGTAAGTCTTGTGAGACAACGGAGCACGTGGAACCATTTTGCCAAGTATAAACATGATACGATGATGCTGAAAACTTAGTGAGTGTTCACGGTGTGCAAGGTGGTGCTCTAAGTGTATTTTACGGATATGGACTCATTTTAATCTTCACAATGATTCTACAAAGTAGATACTATTATTTTTCACGCTTTATGATGAGAAATTCAAAGCATGCAAGACTTAAGTTACTTCTCCCAAATGACACAAGAAATGGAGCTGGAATTGGACACAGACAGTAACATGGCCAAGCTCATCTCTGGCTCCCAAGCTAACACACTGAAGACTCCCAAGTTCTGGGATCCTCAGGTGTATGAACTCACTTCATTGCTTTTTCTGTGTATCATCTCACTCAATCCCTCTACATCCTTCTAAGTTTATCCAGGCAGGAAATAAGCATAACAGAGCTCCATGCTTGGTCTTCCACTCTATTCTGAACACAGCAGTCAGAGCAAGCTCTATTCGCTCAAAACCCACTAATGCTTCCCATTTCATTCAAAGTAGAATCTCAAATCTTGGCTATGGCCTACAAGGTCCTATATATAGGGTCCTTGACTGCTTGTTTTACCATGTCCTCCTTCCTCTCTTCCAGCCACAGTGGCCTCTCTGCTGTTGCTGAAAAGTGCCACACATGCTCCTACTCCAGAGCCACTGTCTCTGCTTTTCCCTCTGCTGGGAATGTTCTTACTCAGTTGACAACAGGGCTCATCCCTTCACTTCATTCTGGTGTTTGCTCAAAACATAAACTCTCAGAATCTTCTTTGACTATTCAGTATAAGATAGGAAGTACCATTCTCCTCAGCCACTCTCTAACTTCTTACCCTGGTTTTATTTTTCTTTGTGGCACCTAGCATCACTGGCCTCCATTTATGGCACCTGAAACATTTATCTTTTTTATTATCAGTTTCCTTCCATACACACACACACACACACACACACACACACACACATAAACACCCTCTCAACACCCCCCATACACACACACACACACACACACACACACACACACACACACACATTAGAATACTAGCTACTTATCAAAAGTCCTTGGTTTTGTTTCCTGCCATTATCCCCCTAGTACCTAGAACAATGCCTGAAATATAGCAAAAGCCTTGAAACAGACAAGTTGTGAGAATAAATTACTCTTTGCCCTCACAGAGTTTAAAATCTGGTAAAGAGGCAAAGGAAGATTATTAAAGAAATAGCTGACAGTGACAGGAAAATCTTGGATGGTATATTTTTTACTGCATTTCCTTAGAAATTTTTTGAAGCCCCAAACACAGTTCTAAGGAGTAAATATTACCAAATAAATATATAAATTAGCTCTCTCCTACAGAAGTGCCTACCTTTTGCTTCCAGCCAGATAATGGTTTACTTTATTGCCAGCGGCAAATAAGGATTAAAATTCATTTGACTCAAGCCAACTGTGGACCATGAAGTAGAGTTGAGGCAAGGGCAAAATGATTCTTTTCATTCCTGATCTATTTGTTTAATTAGAAGTTACAATGCACTCATATTATCATACTCCTCACTCATCATTTTTAATCCAGGAGAATGTATGATTGACCAACTGACCTATTATTCTTTCCTTTTTCTCTGAAACCTTTTATCTACTTCACTATTTCAAACTCCCATGAGGCAAATAAGGTAGGAAAATAGGTGTTTTGATAAGGAAATGCTAACACAGAGCAACACAGGTGTGGAAGGTCGGATAAATCTCTTCAGAGAGAGTGCATACAGAAGTTTCAGGTTTGTGAATAGACAAGAGGGAGAGATATTAAGTTTTGTACTGGTCCTAATTAAAAATTTACCAGTATTCACTATTTTTGACAATGCTGAAATGTAATATGGTGGTGCTATCACCATTTCATGGAGAAATTGCTCAGAAACCAGGGAACTGAAACATACCGCCTTGCAGTTCGCTGGCTAGGTCAGGTACCTCAATTTCTTTCCTTTCTATGAGGCTTTAGGAGTCAGTAGAAAAAGCATGGGTTTTGGAATCAGACAAAATTGATTTTAAATTTGGGATCTACTACATATTAAACGCTGTGTGATTTCAACATGTCACCTAACCTCCCTGGGCAAGTTCCTGCCCATCTAAAATTGCATTTATAATACCTAATCACTAGGACTTTGGGAGAAATTCGGTTAAATTATGTAGCAACATATCCAAGTGGTTTGGGGACACAACAAGCTATTACCTTTCTGTCTGTCTTAATAGGAAAAACAACAACAAAATACTTCCAGCTAATTCTTGATAAAGAATGCAACAAGGAAAATCTCACTTGATCATTTGCTTTTTAAATGACAATTTCAAATGCTTCTTCTGAAATGTCTAGGGATTTGGGGATCTCGGGACTCTAATAAAAAGGGGTTCCAATTCCTACCCCCAAATGGCAGTGTACCGAAGCCACACTTAGCCTTCATGCAAGATTCATGACAATCTGGGGACTGGCTGGGCTCTGACACCGTATTAGATATGTGAAGATCCAAGCTGCTCTCTACATAACTCAGGGCAGAATAGGGATTGCTTTGTAGGTACCCTGGCTGTTTTAAAGTTTTCTTTTAACCCAGTGACTTTGAAATTTCTCAGTATTTTTTTTGTGTGTGTGTGTGAGTGAAAAGAGAGTCAGACAGAGGAGAGCTGACATTCCCTAGGGACAAATCGTGTTTTCGGCTCCTCTTTATACCAAAGTTCTTCTTGCATTTTATCTTATATCTCCTCCTACAAGCTAAAGATATGAGCAGTTCTTCTTTTCTTACCAAATTTAAGGGATGGATGCTGCAAGGACACCCATCGTCCATTGGATCTTAAATGCTTTACTCGATGTATAGAAGGTAAGTGCAGGAGTTTTCATTAACCCCTAACCCTGAATTTAGCCCTGTGTTCTGCTCATGTCTCAAGAGGGTGGGAGCCCCTGAATGAGCTCCTTTGATTGCCCAGGATAATACTCCCAGAATTCAGTTGTGAAATCTATACCAGGAGCTAGCAAAAATTGAGACTGTGATTCTAAGAGGAAAAAATAAAATGGATGTAATTCTACAAGGAAGGAGAACACCACCACCTGTAAGGATGGGCCCAGTACCCAACCCAAATTATTCGGGGTTTTTCTGAAACCACTGTGTCCCACGTCTATGGATCTCTTATATGAGCAATTGTCTTTCTTGCTTTCTACTATAAAAATAACATACTTCCCAAATTTATGATTTTATGATTCAAAGACAAAAGTAAAAATGTTTACTGGAAGGGAATTCGGTAAGATTGTTTTAAAATCATTATGTAAACATCTTATAGCTTCTAATATTTTTAGTTTTATTGGATTTTATGTTTAAAAAAGAAACTATTTTAGGCGATACTTTTAAAATATACATTGAGTATATTTCTTCACAGAAGACGGTAAGTTTCGTTTTTTGAAAGTTACCTCTGAATCCATATGACAATTTCTATAATTTTTCTCAGTGCCATTTGTATTGCTAGAAAGTTAATTTTTTAAATTTCATTACAAATAATCAGAATAACAAAATGTAAGAAACCAAATTTTTCAATTTATGTTATGTGGGGAAGGGGGCATCTGGTTGTCTTACAGACTTGTGCTCTGGAAATTAAAATTATAAACTCACAGAACATTTTTTTCAAAATATGAGTTTATTTCATATTAAGCAGGAGCCTACTCATAGAAAGAAAACAAAATCAGAGGTTGTCTACCTAGAAAATCAAGCATTCCATGAAGGATCAGGTAAAAGTAGGATCCAGACTTCTTTTATTTTTAAATTTTTGGTAACTAGGAACCAAGGGGGTTTCAAAAAGAAACATTTCCTTTCAGTTATTTAATTTTGGGGGGTAACCATGTAGCTGACCCCCACCACTTGCACACAGAATCCACACAAGGTGATTTGTACAAATGTTAACCTGCTTTCCCCAACCTGCCCTTTATAGGAGGTTAGAGAGATCAGGGGTGACAAGTTAGAGCTCCAGCGCTGCTATGAAGAAGGAAAACTCTAATAGAAGTGAGGAAGAAGAAAAAGTCATTAGAAAACTCTGTGAAGATCTATTTCAAAATACTGTACTTGCTACTGATCAGGACTCAAAATATGGAAGAGGTATCCTCAAAACTGCCACTCGAGAACTTTTTAATAAAAGTTGTCTTGATCATTAGTAAACCTCCCAGATTTTTATCTACTCTTTCAGTGTCTACTATGGTTAGCCAGGTGCTAACCACACAGAAGTGAAGTTGGCTCATTGGCCTTCCTCGAGAAGCTCACAGTCCACATATAACGCAGTACTCTGAAAAAAGTACTGTGCCAGACACTAGATGGAAGAAGGGCTCTTAATCCAGCCTCAGGAGAGAGGGAAGATTTATAACTAGATTACTAGCTCTCTATAAACATAGACCATGCCTCCATACTTCAACAACTTCAGTACCAAGCTTTCTATACGACCTCTAAAAGCTTCTCAAAGACTTTGGTGACAATCTCAGCTGAGTCTCACAGAATGAGCAGGAGTTATACAGGTGATGACAACAGCAATTTCTTTTCCGGCATGTCCAAGAGTAGAGGCTGCAGGGTAAGGTAAACTCTTAGAATAGTAAAGCAAGTTATAGATGTGGGTGAAATGCTGAGTGTTGGTGGGAAGAGTGATGAGGCTAGATGGATACGTGGGATCATATCTTGAAAGACTTTTTGGTAGACCATGATAAGAAATACAGATACCTTATAGAAAAATATCAAACTTCTCATCTTAAGAGGTTGAATGCAGCAATAACACAGTACAATGTGTGCCTAGATTATTGCTATAAGAGCACAGTGGAGAGTCAATGTAATCAAAGCTGGCTGTCCAAGAGACCTTATCAAAAATGCGATCCTCGAGTTTTGGATGAGCAAAGTGAAGAGAGATCATATTGTAGGAAGAGCAAAATGCACATCTTAAGATGTGGAGGCATAAAGTAGCACAGTATTTAAACAGTGCAATCTACCTGCAGTCATTAGTGATGAAACCAGAGAAATGAGAATAAGCAGACAACGGTGGTTTCTGTAGGCTAAACTAACACATTGCCCTTTACCCTGAAGGGAATGGGGAAACATTGAAAGATTTCAAGCAAGGGAATTACATGAGAAAATTTCCATTTCAGAAAGACCTGCATATGATATGGCTGAGAAGTAAGAAAACCAGTGAAAACGGTTCTCAAAATGCCTACCACCCTAGAAGACGTTTTGGAAATTTGAGAAGTTTTTGTTATCATGGCAGTTCAGAGGCATTATGGCATGTAGAAGATGAAAGTACAGGGATGCTAGAGACTTTGCAGTGCCTATTGTCCTGAATAAGGGAGATGGTTCCTGTACCTGACACTACTTTCTAATGACCTATTAAACATTTAAGTGTGTGAAAAACCTTTTACTGATTATCTGAATTAGAATCTAACATCATTTCTCATATTAAAATAAGTTGATTTTTACTGTTTTAATATACACTGAATTTTACATGGCAGCAGAAGCCATCCAAATAGAGGTAAAATTTTATTCTATTTTCTTTGGAACTTTGTCAATATTTGTTCACCATTTCAGAAACAACAACAGCGACAATAACAACTGCCTGTCACCAATGTGACACACCGGAATCAGTCAGTTATTACAGCTGCTGTATTCCCTGGGCTTCCATGGGCACAAGCTTCCAGGCTTGGACTTCAGCATCTTTTCTTCCCCAAGAAAAGGTACAGGATACCATCTAAAGCCTCCTCTAATATTCTATGACTTTCTGAAAGCTATGACAATGGGGGTGAAAGTCTTCTCTCCATTCCCTGACTAGGACCACCAAAACTCTAAGCACCACTATCCTGACCTTGACACCAGCATAACTGACCACATGAATCACATGTGTTAGTGACCACACGACGTATGCTCTCAGCAACCAACAAAGTAACCACATTATTGTTACGTACACAAAGTACATCTTTAGTATTCACATGTCTATAAGAAGGTAAATGGTCAAAAAAAAAAAAACACCTCAAAATGTGTAATGTACACATAGCAGGTGTATAAGAAATAAAGTTTTGCCAAACTGCACTAAAATTTACTCCATGACAAGAGCAGTGCATTTTCTCCATGGCTGTCATAGATTTCATGGATCCTGAGAAATCCAGCCATTTTTAGAAATCCCATGAAATTTACCTTTTCACTCGAATCCACATGAAATCAAAATTTTTCCCTATGAGTCCCCATAAAATTGGCACATTTCCTCAGAAGACCCCATGAAATTATAAAGAATATTGCAGATTCTTTGCTCCTGGCCCTTGCTGCACATCTTAAAGAGACAGGTTAGATTGCAGAATTATTCCATTTTTCTGTTGATATTTACCTAAAATCATGATAAAGAACAAGGCATCAGTTGTTAAATAGATCATTTCCAAATGAAAAGAGAACTCGAACATACTTTGGATAACCAGAAAACATATAAGAGAAAATCTCTTCAAATTAAAAATAAGTAATATCCCAAGAAACTGATAAAAATATGAACTTGCCCCAATTTTCCCCTAAATAAAATTATCATTGTAACTCATTTTTAAAACACCCTTTAAAAATACCTAAAATTTCCCTAGAATCCATCTAAACTTTGACAGTATAAACATTTCTGGAAAACCACCTGAAGTTAGGAAGTTACAAATGAAAGAACTATTCCAGTTTTTCTCACGTTCACAAATGATGTAATACTCAAGCCAAAAATAAAATTTTCCCCAAAGCAAAAAAGCCAGATTTTCATATATGGGTTTGCAATGGCAAACAGTGTCTTTTATAAAGTTCTACTTCATAAGATGTTGCAAAAATCAAATGAGGTCGTGGATGTGCAAGAGCAGACTGGTGCTTTAGAAACAGAATAGTAAGGTGGGATGGTTTCAGATTTAATGAGAAAATATTGATTATAATGAAAAATATAGGTATTTATGCTAAAAGTAGCACATGCATTCAAATTAACACAAAATGAATACTCAGCCTTTTCTCTTTACAGAGAAAAATGGAACATGAAAAAAAAATTAAAACAGCATTACAGCAACACAAAATTGCAACAGATATATGCGTTTAAAATATGACTACTTATTTGTTATGAAAATGAAAATAACACACATATTTCATATTTGTACAGAGGTCATAAAATCTGACCCTCTTGGTTTTAACTGGATCTTGATTCCCTCGGGGTTGTTAAAACAAAACAAGCTCTCCATGCAAGTAGAAGGCCACACTCAAAACGCTCTTTCTTGAATGTGAGCCAGTAGTCCACTCAAAGGAGGGAGTTTTGCTTCAGAAATATCCTCCTGAGTGGTAATTGACCTAACAGAAATTCTAAGCTGCCTTCACACTTTTATTCTGAATCACGTGAATATTTATTCTTTTCTTAGATTAATCATCCACAACCACAAATCCAGAAAGATGCTGGGGAGGACCACAAAGACTAGTATAACAGAGTTAACTCCAAGCTGCCCGCTAAAAATTTTAACAATATAAATTATAAGTACCACCCCAAAACAGACAGAGAGGAAAGAGTGATTTACCTTGTTCTGATATTTGGAATTCTGATTTTGATCCAGATGGGAGAGATTATACTGTCCTGGTAAAACATCAGCGTAGAAAGAAAAGTGCTTCTTCTGGCTCTTCACCAACACTGAAAGGATTCTCCTTCAGGTTAATCAATCTGCTGAATTAACTTTCGTTCTGTTGTCATGAGATAACCTTTCCAGCTCCCTGCCAACTCACAGCAGATAGAACACGGGGTTGAAAATCAGGAACAGGGTTCTAATCCTAACTTTGCTATTAAATAGGTATGTGGACCTTACACACTTCAGTTAACCTCTGGGAGCTTCATTTTCCTTATCTGTAAAATGGGGACAGTAATCCCTGTTCTGACAATTTTTCAGAGTTTTAGTAAAGTTCATAGCACATCTTCAAGGGAAAAGTGCTGTACAACTGTAAAAGCCCTTCTCAGAAGGAAACTCAGCAAGCAGAGGACCTCCAGGAGTACCCTTCGAAGCCACCCCCAGAGCATGACTCTCAAGCACTTCCTGCATTCACGATGTTTGGACTGAGCAGAGGAGGCACAAATATTTGTCAGCAAATCACTCTTTATGCCGCAGGTTTCTAATCTAGAGACAACCTGGGTCATGAAATTAAAACTGATCTTTCTCATGTTATAAGAGGTTTTGAGCAATCAGTGCTTAAAGCAAACACACATCTTTGGTAAAATGTCAACGTTTTATCTATTGATAAATGAGTTTCGTTCTTGGCTCTGCTTAATGGTAGGTTGTATTATTTTCTTCACTTTGTTGATGAGGAAGCCAAGATACAAAGAGTTTTAGCTACTGTCCTAGGGTCCCCGGTTATGAAACTGGGACTTGATTCCACATCATCTTAATTACCGGGTCACAGGTCCGATGAGGCCTTTGTCTTTGTTTCCACTGATATTTGAGAGTGGCTTCTAGAAAGCTGTGTTAACAAACAGGATTGTCTGGAATTTTTTTTTGTGAGAGAATGTGGGAATGGAGAGTGAAATGTAGGGATTGTTAAGGAAAAGTTATAGAAAGGTAAACAAAAATGCTTAGTTAGGAAATGCAGTTTTACATTTTTCATGTTCATTAAAAATCAGAATAAACAAATATGGTTAAAATTACGTAATAAAAAATTGTTGTCACTGATCAAAAATGAAACTGCTACTACTATATGTTTTCTGTATGGCCTTGCCTAGACAAAACAAACACACACAGGAAAACCCCACAGTCTGACCTGAAGGCCCAGATGCTCACTATGAAACCATGTTCACAGAAGTAAGGAGGTGAGATGGAGTGTGGAGGAACTGACCCACAGAAATGCTACTCATCTTGATGCCAAGGACAGTTTGCTTCTCCCAAGCTGTGGGGCTACTTCTGACTTGAGACATTTAAATGAAGTGATTACTTGGCTGAGTTGTCCCAAAGTCTGTCTATCACACAGACTCCACAATGCAACTTTTCCCAAAATGTGCTGAGTATTAGAAAAAATGAGTGTAAATATGTCACAAATGATGATTAATTCATCTGAAGTATCATAGGATGTGTGGAATTTTAAAAATAAAGAGTAGGAAAAGAGTCGGTTAATATACTTCAATAAACGATTATATTTTATGTTTTCTTTATAATATCAATATCCTGTGATTTTTTTATTATAAAAAATGCATTTGTTAATTCCTCTGTTCACTAATTTCAGTTACTTAACGAACTCATACTTTGTGCCAGGCACAAATTCACAAATGACCATGATCCTCTCCATCTCTTGTCCTCAAGGTCGTTTCAGGGCAATGAAGTAGAAGTCAGCCGTCAGCAACTGAAATAGGGTTTGTAATTAGAATGTTGCATGGTGCTATACTAGTTGCCTCAGAAGTGGATTAGCAAGAATTGATGCCTTTCCTATGGTCGAAGCAGCAGCTAGGCTTAAATCAGTATGTTGATATCACACCTAAGAAGGCTAGCAACTGGGCAGAGATATCCAGGCATCTGGAGGCTGTGGAGTGAGGGTGGGAGGTTCATCAAGGAGGAGCTGAGGAGCGTTCAGAAGATTTCAAGCAAGAATAGATTCTCACGTCAGAACACTGTGTAACGAGGCTCCTGAAGAGTCCACATGTGAACCTCAAATAAGTGCTCTCATTTGGGTACTTTGCCACCCAGATAGTACCTATGACCAGTTGAAGATCGCCAGGGAAGAGCAATGACTGACAGGAGTCTGCAGCAGCATCCACAAAAGACACACGACTAAAACCCCATGACAGATCCCTCCTGCTTATTTCAACACAAAACCAAATTGTGAGAGGAGGAGTTAAGTAGCAGATAAGCTCCGCCCCAAACTTCAATTATTGGTCAAACCTGGGCTGGAGAGAAGGGGGCATTACACTGGATATAAGATTGTAATTTTAAGTTTCACTGGATTGATCTTCTTTATAATACCTGAAAGTGATCAGGCAGCCATGAATTCACCTGTTATTAGATGGGAAAACCATTTGAAGGTGGTCATTTGAGAAATAAAAAAACTGTATCTTCTTTGTAAGTGGGGTGGAGTTGAGACTATTCAAAATTATAGTTACGGATGTTATAAATAAGATATAGGTGTAAGCAAAGGTATGGTGAGAACACACAGAAGAGACAAGAGACAAAATATTAGGATGCCAAAGAAGTCTCAGCAATAGTTATAGTTATGAGCAGACGATAACCTCTGTTAACCTCTTAAACCTCCTCTTTTCTTTTGTAAAATTACTTGCCAGTCGCTGAGCCATGTTTATTTCCACCTTAATTCTGGATCACTGGCTTTAAAAATAGCCAAGGACTAGCTTTACATAATGTATAGACTAGTCCATTATTTTTTTTTAAATAAGTGAGTTCCACTTTGAACAGTGGTGATTTCATTGCTTTAACTGGCTGACTCACTTTACAGCATTTTAAGGATGGAGAACTTTGTTCTCTGGTTGTAAAGAGAAACATGAGTGTCTCATGGAAGCACAGATTTCAAAAACCCTATCATTTGTGTTACTTATATTTCTCAGGAAGACAACAAGACAAGGAGAACACAAGCATAAATAAAAGACATTCTCAGGAACACCAGTGCCAGGATTTTGGCCAAGTCAGTGCAGAGATGCTGTGTAGTCTCATACACATCAAGTTGGAAGCTGGGACCCAGGAGGGTGATGTTAAACCAGGTGGCCTCATCCTTAGGAACCACTAGGGTGACTCCACCCTACCTGCCACCTGCCTCTCCCTTTCCCGTTGTAGAGAGTGCTTTAAAGAGCCAAGTCCAGGAACTAAAACAAAGAAGCCATTTCCTTTTCTTCGTTTTCGTTTCTTGTGCCTGATGTTTATCTTCAACCCCTTTTGTCTCATACCATGTGTACTATGACTATAAGAAATGAAATGCAAACCCTGTGCAACTAGAGTGATTTAAGAGAATAGATTCTCAAGCCAAAGCAGCAATTTTATTCAGGAAGCTTTTAACGTGCCTTTCTCTGACAATGCTTTTCCTTTCATGTAATTAAGAGATTTCAAAACCTGGAAAACATGAATGGTTCTTGCTCATATGTATGCTCATATGTATGCCCAGATATACACAGGGCTGATAAGGAATCATGCACTATTTTGTGTAACTAACCAAAAAGTATTCTTTTGCAGTTTGGAGTTAATCATGGTCATCTTCACTTGTGGCTGAGCCTGGCCCAAGTTGTATAATGAATGTTCAAAAGTGACTTTATGCTACAATGTTTAAAACTGAAAAGAGAGACTTTTTAAGTGGGAATAATAAAATTGTCTAGTTTCACAAACTGAAACTTATTCTACCAATAAAATGCTGTTGTTTTTCAGCATTTCCTATACATTATTACTTGCAATATAGGAAAGTGATAGTATTTAGCACTTGGTTATATGGACTAGCAGTAATGATTTTTCTCCATCACAGACATTTAGAATTTATTATGAATTAGATTATATAATCACATATCCCCTTTATCAAAAATTATGACAATTCAAGTGTATAATTTAAATGTACAGTGTGAATAACATAAATATTTGAAATTTTATATATATATATATATATAAATATATATATATTTTTATATATATATATATATATATATATGGAAGGATATATGAGATATATATACAAACAAGGTATATTTTGTATCACAATTCTCAGATTTATTAAATGAAAACAGACTCTGGTTTTCAAGTTTGCACACTTCTAGCTTTTATGTTCTTGCTCTTGGGTTTTGTCTTGCTTTGATTTGCTTGGCAATAAAATAAAACAAAACAAAAAATAAATAAAATAAAAAAATAAGATAAAATAAAATAAAATAAAACTAAACAAAATAAGATAATGAAATAAAACATAGTGACTCTCCCATCTCCATTTACAAATTTGGGGAAAGTGGCTTGGTTGACCCTAGATAAGTTTAATTACTTAACACCAATACCTATGAAAGAAAACACCTTCAGTAAAAACTATCAACAACAACAAAATAAACCTAAGTTTAGATGCAGTTTTGCCCTTTGGAAAGTAGATTCGTGTTTCCTAAAAGGTTGAATGAGTGTTTACTATATGACCAAGCAAATCTACTCCACAGAATCTGCCCGCATTCCCCAAAATAAAAGTATATTGTCATGAAAAAATGTAAAGTGAATGTTGTTCATAGGAGCACTGTTCATAATTAAAAAATAATGGAGACACTTCAAATGTCCATCCAGAGTAACTGGCAAAGCTAACTGTGGTATGTCCGTTCAATTGAATACTACTCAATAAGGAAAAGGGAAGGAATCCTGGGTAGTGTAGTCTGAAACCCCAGAAACAGCACATTGAGTGACATGGGCCACACCCAAAGGACTATGTGCAGTGGGAGTGCATTTATGTGGAGCTTCTAGAAACAACAAAACTACAGAGGCAAAGAGCAGACCAGTGTTAGCCTCAGGCTGTGATAACAATGGGAACTTGCTGAAATGGGCATTAGGGAGCTTTTGATGGGTAATGAAATGTTGTATAACTAGACTGTGTTGCTGACTGAACAATTGTAAATTTAATAAAACTCCATCAAAGTGTACATATAATATCAGTAGATTTAATGGTAAATGACATGTACATAGAGCTTCTAAAAATCTAGGCTTGTTCTATTCTCCTTCTGCTAATACTTCATATATTTCTCTGCTTTTTATTCATGATCAGAGTAGAACATTTTTCATTCTGTGATCTTCTACTGAAAACTCACCAAATATAGCAGCTCTTCATATCTCCCTCCTTCTGTCTGCCTGGCTTGTTCATTCACTCACTCATTCAATTATTCAACAAAACTATATTGAGCATCTACCAAGTATCAAACTCTGCTCTAGGTGCTGAAAATGCAAGATGAATAAGTCATCTCCTAATGCTCCTCTTTTCTTCTCATGATAAACTCTGTCCTCATTTTAGAGCCACTCTTACCCCATCTTCCCTATTTATTCTTATGATCCTATTTAGGTCAGCAGTTTGCAAGTTGGTTCAGTGTTTTGCAGAAGTGCTACCTTGAAGTGTCAATCTTTTATACTTTCATGAATGTATCTTTAAAAGACTTAACCAACTCAAAATTAAGTAATCCACCACAATATTTATTCTGTGGTTTCTTCCAAAGACAAATATGCCAGACAACACAACTGGTTTGGAAGAAAGGACTTTTACTTATCCCAGTAATATCAACTTTATTATCCCAGCTAAGGCAGTTCTGGATTTGTGAAAGCTGGCTTTCCATTCTGAAGAACAGAATTCCAAGCTTTCTTTGGAGAGATCCCTAAATCCAAAGCTGCCCTTTGGGCTGGGATCCATTTTCCAAACTAAGTGAGATGGATTTAACTAGTATCCAGAAAATACTTATGACTTACCTGTATTTCCTAGATTCATCCATTCACTATTCCCACAAGAATTTCTGTCCTGTAACTCTTGTGCATTAAATATCAAGCTATATACTGGTGTGCAGGTTGAAAAAGGTCTAGAGTTTGCCCTCAAACTGCTTACAGTGTGAGAGATAGACAAGTAAAATGACAAACTAACAGGAGAAAAATAAGGAAAACATATACAGAGAATAGAAACAATGTAAATAGGATTATATCCATATAGTTTTGTCTGTAGGTGATAGTTGATTTTCAAAAATAAGTAGGAGTCTGATAGACATAGAAACAGTAGGATGCTAAGGCATCCAAGCTAAGGGAACAATGTATGCAAAAGTCATCATGTTCAGGGAATTATATATAATACAGACAGTTGCAGTGCATGGTTTAACTGGGGAAGTGGCTTGACAAAACTGAAGATTTATTTCAAGAGTTGAAAGATGAAAGAACTTCTATACTATTCAAGAAATTATACTTTATCTGATAAAGGGTTTTAAGTAGGCAAGTAACACGAAATGGACAAACTTTATGGCAGTATAAGACATGGGGGATGACTGGTTTAAATTTTTTAGGTGATAAAGGGGATCAGGATAATTTCTCACTTTCTCCCCCCCCCCCCCCCCTTTTTTTCCAGAATTGATCATGACCTAGTGGTCAGGAAATAATTCTGCTATGTCTTACAACTTGAAAAGTAAGTGTCCCTCAGATTTTTATTATGTAATGCCCAGAAGCTTCTCATTAAACATTAGTATGCTAGTTTTCCAAGTCTAGATCAGCAATTCGAGTCTATTGCCTCTATGCATAATTTTGTTTTTTTTCCCCCCAGTTCTGATTTCATTCATGGTTAACAAAGATGTAACCATCTTCAGTCTTCTTCTACATCTGGAGAAATCACTTGGTAACCAACACTGCTATAAACAAAAACACAAGTATTATACAGTGCCATCGATGAAAATAGTTCTCTCCCTTGTGCTTTATCAATGGTTTTTTCAATACTCTGGGCCTCTCCATATAAAAGATAAATATTTTAATTTAAAACTTAAGGCTTTAAAATTTTAAACATATTTTTTAAAACTTCATTTGTGCAGAGACCTTACACACTATGCTTCCTCACCATCAATTCCGGCATTCTGAAGAATGAGGAAGAAACCTTGGCCAAAGGTTGTGTACTCCAAAAATTGGCACATGAGAAGTTGCTGATGCATGCAACAGCATTCCTCCTTGTAAACATTAGGCTTTACCTGATCCAGTTTTTTTGAACATTTTTTAATTTTTACTTATTTTTGGGAGAGAGAGAGAAATAGAGGAAGAGGGAGGGGCCAAGGGAGAGGGAGACACAGAATCTGAAGCAGGCTCCAGGCTCTTACCTGTCAGCACAGAGCCCGACACAGGACTCAAACTCACTAACCGAACCATGAGATCATGACCTGAACCCAAGTTGGAAGTTTAACCGACTGAGCCACCCAGGAGTCCTATACCTGATCCAGTTTCAATGCTTGCCTTTACCTTGCTACTCAATGACAAAAGTGGAGATTATGTTGATTTGAGAAATATTATAGCACCCAAAAGTAATTCACCTAGAGTTACTTATAATAAATCTGTTACCTTCTTACTAGTCAGGTTTGTTTTGTTTTGTTTTGTTTTCCTTTTCCTGAAACTGCTCCTATCTCGTCTCTCAGTGTTATACCTTTGTGGTATTCAGTTTGGCTTTTGATAGGGCACACACTGTAAACCCATCATCTGTATACACTAATATTTTCACTTTACATAGTATACAGCCCTTTGACTTCATCCTCAAACCTGGTCAGAAGTGGTAGAAGGATTCTCATTCAGGGTCACTGATCAAAGTAAAAGTCTTACATAAATCAGTCTCACTGAAAAAAAAAAACTGTGAAATTTGGTGTCATCTGTGAAAATTGTCTGTTTGGTTTGAATTTTTATGGAAATATCTTAAATTCAGGTACTAGAATGATGTTTTGTTTCCATCAGCTTTAAAGCACCTGAAGGTGTGGGCCCTGGGAAAGATTTCCATTAACAGAAAGACTTCAGTATTTGTTGCTGTGACCAAACACTTCATTTAAAAACAGTTCTGACATGTTATGTTCAAAATATGTCTAAATGTAAGAAGTAAAAGAACTCAGATTTAAAACTAGGAGTGGGATGAGGAAAACTGGACTTTCTTAAAAGCGCAAAGAAAATATAGCATCAGAGTTGTATTTTCTAAGCAACGTTAATTAGTAGTCATTAATAAGGAAAGAAAGAAGTGATAGAAGTGAGTTTTAGAAAGATAAATATTAGGAAATTTTCTTTTCATCAGCAATAACATTATAAAGCAGCCATCTTTTAAATGAAGGCAAGTTATCATGGGCTTTTCGATAAGGGAAGAAATAGCAGAAAGATACTACTTTGTCTATATATTTCTATTCTGAGATGGAAATGGGAAAGATAAGAATATAAGGTGATTTAGAAACACAGCAGGTATATAGAAGCCTTGAGATGAGTTGCCCTTTCACAAGTACTAACTGGATAGGGAGACCCAGGTAAGAGGTCAGTGGCTTTTCTCTAATAAGGAGCTAAAAAGAATAATGAGGTGATGCTTGAAGCAAAAGCTATAGAAGCAAGGCTCTGCATGTCACAGAAATATTAGCATTTGAGAGCAGAGCAACGGATAGGTTCAATGCAATGCAAAGAAGGACAATAGATCAACATTTCAGGTTCCACTGAAACAGAAATTAAAAATAGATTAAAAACAAACTTATGTATAGGTATTGGTATTTCAGCCATGACTCTCAAATCTAAGACATGAACTCTTAAATGCAATTGCAAAGTAGAAATTAAATTCTTGTCATCTAAATGAAAATTAAAAGTGAAAGGTGACATCAAAATATGTATTTCACATGTATATATATTACGTGTGTATATATATATATCTATACATATATATATACATATATATACATATATATCTATTTTAAAAGATTTCATTCTAGTAGGGAAGTGTGAATTTTTTCATTTATCTCAAGTAATCGTACTAGGAAAAGAATGACTTATTCAGTCTGAGTTCCACAACCTATGGCCAATCCTGTATACTTAGGATTGGCTACCTACATTGCAGGAATTATGCCTAGAAGGAACTGATCAGCCTGCATGGAAAACATCCTATTTTTGTAATGACATTTACAAAATGTTGTTTTTGAAACTTAGAATTAGGTTTTAAAACTTTTAACACTTGTATGCTGTATTTTTAAAGAAAGGCCATATTCTGATGAGGTGGTGGGAAGAGCCTCTATTAACAAGAGGAAAAGTCATTCTGATAAATGTTCTTAATGTTAACTATCAAACTGGAAGTGACCTCCAGCCATACAACATGCAGTCACAGCAAGCCATAGGTCAGATCTTCCCAGTGTCCTATGGTAAGTAGGTCTGTTCAGAGGGATTGCATTCCCTCCAGCCTGACTTAATCTACAACTACTCCCCAAGGACTGAATTTGACCTAGAAACTTTTGCAAAACATATGGTTAGTAAGTTAAGTATATCGTTAAGGTGAGCGGAACTTTCTGTCCATGATAGCATTCAGCATGCTACTTCTGGTCAAAAGAATCATGTCTAAGACTCCACAGATTGGTCTTTCCTCTCAGTAAACTGTCCCATATGTATTGGGCTTTACTATGTTCTAGAGTCCTCTCCTTCTGGAAGCACGGACTAAAGCATGGCCACATACTGCATATGCTGGCCACACTACCTGGGAGGGTGAGGGAGGTAATGGCATGGGATACACTTTGAACAGAAAACAGAAAGATCCAGAAGATAATTTCCTCTCCATCCCTCCCCTTTGCAAATTGTACAAAAAAACATGGTCTTTATAGTTCTCCAGAGACATCCCAAAAGATTAAGTAAATGTCTGTATTTTCTTTTGAAGCTGTGGCCACTTCAACACATCACATTACATTACATTTCTCTTTGTCCCTTGCTCATTTCTTGTTTCCCTTTATTCTTGCTGCCCCTGAATTATATTCTACAATAAAGCATTAGCATATAAATTTTGCCTCAGATTCATTCTGTTTTCTAAGGCTAAGAGAGAATGCCTGATAAATTTCATTATTTTGATTGAATGCCATCATGAGCAGAAATTATTGGCCCATAATAATGTCCAATCAAAAGTCTTTAACCCATTTAGAATACCACAGAACAAGTGTATCACTATTCTTTTGTAGAAACATAAAAAGAGAAAGAAGCACGAGCAAAAGGTTTTCCGTGGGGGATTTACAGATGGCACAGATGCTATACTGACTTTCTGAAGGAAAGGACAAGAAGACTTTGACATATCCTAATTTAGGGAAATATCCACTGCTTATTAATTCTACATGTTTATGTAAGTTGGGGGAGAGAAGTCATTACGTTGTGGTCCTAGAAGCATTAGGTACCATAAGAGATTTTCCTACAGGTCCCTTTTAATACTTCTACACATAAATTCTGGATATATCAAAGCTCTTCAAACAATTCTATCAAGCTCTCAGAATTCCATGTCTCTGCACAGGCTGTTCATTCCACCTGAATGCCCCCTCACTCCCAAGACACATACACTTTCTGCTTTGAATAACTGATGATTCAGATAAAGACCTTGGTTTTTCTAAGCTTTCCCAATTTTCCCTTCTTATTACAAAATTAAATCTCCTGACTCCATGTTCATAATTTCCAATTTATATTGCTATTCTGATACCTTAGCTCATAGACAGCAGCTATCTACTTGTTTTTTTTAACTCTATTGAGGATTTCCTAAATTTTCAGATTGTGTTACTTTCATTTTTTATAGCCCCAGTATGTCTCATGACTCTTGACACATGATAAAGATTCAGTAAAAAGGAACAAAGGGAAAGGGGTGAAGAAGGCCAAAAGGAGAAAAAGGGAAAGAACATAAGAATGTATATGATTCATTGTACAGTGAATGTACAATAGTCTCCTTCCATTTCTCCTTCCTTCCCAGATTTTGGGTTTGAGGAAGAGAGTCCAAAGTTAAAATAATCTAAACAGCTTTGAAAGTTCTAGAAAACATCCCAGTACTTCAATGCTCTATACCACAAAATATTGTAAGTGAATTTCTGGAGATTTATTTTTTTCTGAATGAAACATGATTTCAATAGCACAATAAAAATCAATAAAGAAAAGTTTTGCTTTCCAGAAATTTGTTTTGGGGAAAATTGTCCTGAATTTAGATCCTGTGCTTTAGATCTATAAATTAACAAATACTTGTACTTAAATTCTGAAGCTTGAGATGGGGAAAAGGGACACTATGAATTAGAATGGATCACTGTGTAACAGCAAGCCTGCTCATCCTTCAAAAGAGATAAAAACTTGTAAATACAGTGCTTTTAAGAGCATATTTTATTGAGCCCCAACTGACAAATCTTTTCTTTATCTTGACCCTATCTATCGAGTTGAATCCAGATGTGTGAAATTCCTTCCTAAGCAAAATAGTTACGTCATACCCATGCTTTCAAACACCGTGAGATAAGCAGTTATTTCCAGAATGGGATTGCAGTCCCCTGACATAGTCTAAAGACTGAGGAGGCAATTACTATTTTTGATTGTGTTAACCTGTGTATAATTATGTAATTACCTACTAAAATTTAGGCAGAGTGTTGCATATCTAAATCATTAACTTTAACAATTGACAAGCTGCTTTGATTAGTATTTTCATAGTGTAAGATAACATACTTTTGTCAGCTACCATATGATTAGTTATGATTGGGAGTTTGTTTATGCAAAATGTTTTCACTGCCTGTTTGGAGAAACAGAAAGGGAGAGTGAGGGCAGGGGAGTCATGTGCCTCTCTCATGGTTCAACTCAGGAAATTTCAGTGACGAGAAAATACTGAGAGATACACGTTATCACTCCCCAAATGGCATATAATTTTAGTGTCAATTTAGAAGAGTGTCTAGAGAATTTGACTTGGAAGAATTGGGCTCTCCTCTGGCAAATCAGACTAACAAGGACATCAGTGTATGTGGCGTCAGCTCAGACTGTCATAGGCAACTCCGACTTGGCCAGGCAGCCCTCTAACAGCATTGATCAGAGCTGCTGCTCTTCTAAGGAAAATGCATGTCAATATATTTGTTATTTACTTTCTAGCAGAAACCCAGCAGCTGCAGCAATTTTTGAGAGAATTCTCTGACACATCTCATTTCCTATCAGTCTTAGGTGCTATTGACTGTACACACACATTCCTAATAGGCTAACATCACTGAATTCAGCTAGCTATTGGAATAGAAAGTCCTTTAATTTCTTGGCTATGATGGGGCTACGTGATGCCAAATTTCAGCTCTCTATGGAAGACAGAAAGTCCTCAGGACAAGAAGCATTTCTTGTCTCCCCAGGCAAATTGGCTGTGCTCATTTGTTTGAAGTAAGCGATTACAAAAAGTGGCTTAGAGAAATTATAAAGTAAAATTAAAAATAAAAGACTCCATTGGCTACTATGCATGTATTGTCTTTTCCTTTTGAGGGAAAGTGTTTTGGGTGGAGATATAAGTGATCAAAAGAGGCTAACATAGATGACACATTCTTAATTTAGAATGGGGGGGGGGGAAGTGTGTGATTTACCATTGCGATCCGAAGGTGAGACCATCCTTCCAAAAGAATTTGCAGAGCAAAATGGACCCTTAGCTCTCATTATTCTTTTCTTTTCCTCTGCAATTTTATGACTTTCTAGTCTAGTGAAAATGCCTAGAAAGGAATAGTTTCATATGACTGTCATTTATTGTCTGCCTAACGAAAAGAGAAATAACATTCTAAATGCACTGTATTTTTCAAGAGGGGCAGAACAGGCTGTACCATGTGAGAGTTTTCTCTTTATCAGATTAGTAATGTCAAACTCCACAATCATAAAGTATTGATCTCTCCAAATCAGACATCTCTGTCACCGTGTCTCACAAGCATGAACATCTGCTCCATCTTTCACAATGAGACTCTTCCCCACAATCAGACACGCTACTGTCTTTGAGATCGCAAGCTTAATTATACTGTTTTTAAACCTTCATGATTGAGCACACATGCAGTAATACCACTCCCTGACTGTCTCTAATCTTGTCTTTCATGTCTCTAAATACAATTTAAATGTAAAATTGTTTAAAAAAACTTAAATCATCGTCCAGCTTTGTAATCTTTCTTCTACTGTGTACTCATTCTATCTTTCTTGACCATGACTAATAGTTCTCACCAATTTAAGAAATATCTACCTTTCTGAAAATTCAGAGACTGAATCCTACTCCTCTTTTTTGATAACAATATAAGTTACCTACTCTGTTATGCAGAAAAGAAGTGGTATGTGATGCTTTGTCATATTCTTTTCCTTTTTAAATAAAATGGTCACCTATAGCTTTTATTATTGATGATTTTTGTATCTCCTTTCCATGGCCAATATGGACTGTTTGTAGCAAATTTGTGGGCAGCAATAGGCATTTCTTCTGTTAGAGGATGCTTTCTCCATAACACAAAATACCACTAATGAAAAGGAGTAAGAATTCACCTGAGTATTGTAGGCAAAATGTGTTGAAGAGTCCTCCTGTGTGGGCACATCATATTCTATGAATCCATTCTGCAGCCTAAAGAAATATAACATTTGTCTTTTTTGCCCTTAAACTACAACATCTTTCAATCCAATCCCTCAGTTGAAACTGAGGTATGAGACGATGCTTGGGGATGGGGTCAGGAATAGGATATGAAGGGTGTCTGGAATGGGGAGAGATTTGACGATATTATGAGAAATGGTGTGAGGCTCAGCAAAGAAGGGAGGAAGAGGATAAACTCTGGAATGGTACAAAGTTTCGCACATATTGAAAACAATAAGCTGTATTTACATTTTGACATTGCTGTCTGAGACATTCAACTGACTATGTCAAAGACAAAAGAAACCAAAACAAAGATGTTTAGCAAAACCTGTAGCCTCTGCCCATCAGATATTGGTAGGCTTTTAACCACTTGTGACAACCAAAAAATGTCCCCAGGCACAGTTTAGTGTCCCCTGTCTGGAAGGCAAAGCTTCCCCCATTTGAGAGCCACCATTTAAAACAATCTTAAAATGTCTCACTTTACTCTTGATTTCATAAGCATCCCTAACATTACCTGTGATATGATTTTCAGTGCAAAGGCAATGGTCCTTGGAGTTTAAGCACTCCACACTCTTGACCCATGACCCGTGAGTAATGGCTAAGTAGTGTTCAGTTAGCCACACGATCAGAAAAGGATGTTGGTGACCCATCCCATCATAGATTTATAAAACCCTAGTCACAGCTCTGTTCTCCACAATGAAATCTAGAAACAAGCAAGCAAAGCAGACCAGGTGTCTTCATATCCTACTTTTGGAACACTCTTGTCACAGGTGCATGATATTTTGCCTACAGAACATGTCTCTACATTTAACACCCCATTGACAAAAATCTCAAGAATGGTTGAGGTTGGAACCCAGAAGAGGGAAGACAGTCTTTGGAGATATTCTCTCAAAGCCTACCAATTTCCCTCACAGAACAACAAAGTTGTCTTATCTTTGAGTGAAAATAATATTATTTCAATTTAGCAAATTCTGTAGTCTATGATAAGTTTCTGCTTATTTTGAAATCCCCACCATGAGCCCCCAATATTTCTACAAATTATAACAATATGACCTTTGCTTAAGGAGTCCAAACAGAATTGTATAGAGACAGCAAAACCTATCTAATAGAATTTGATTAGAATTTTGCAGACAGTAGACTAGCTTTTAAATTTGAAAGGTATATTACCAGCTAGTTATGGAAACAATTATTATACATTTTACATAATTTTACATCTCTAAGGATATTCTGGCCTTTCTTTTTCTGATCTCATAAACTTTTCTAAATTTCTTAGGAAATGAAAGATTCTAAAAATCATAAAAGTTCCTGTTATTTCCTAAACAGCATGCAGAGCTGTTGCATAATCTTAGAAAAAGATAGACAGGACAGACCTTACAAATATATTTTAAAGCTCTGAAATGTAGACAAGAATATGTAAATTGAAAGTAAATTTATTTTAGTGAACTGGCAAGAAGGGAAAAAATATAGGGCCATATGTTACCATCAGTTTTGCTATGCATATTTGGGGGGAAAGAAGTTTCTTAAGCCAGGCATTTTCAGTCCATAAAATGCCTTCCCATAGGTAACTACATGCTGGCAAAAGCAGCAGGCAAGTGTTGAAAGTTAGAAATGAGGACAGTGCTTTTATTGGTGGCTGAGAAGAACAGGGAAGTTGGTCCCTGTAAGAGGAACAGAGAAGAGGGGATGATAATTTGACTTAAGTGAAAATGTTATCAGTGAGTAACAACATTCTCAGCTGGAGGCAGTTCCTTGTTTCACCTTCTTTTCTCCTGTTGGTCTCTGTCCTCACAGAGGAACAATTTTGAAAATAACCTACAATGTAAAGAATGTGCATTCCAGCTCACCTCTCTGAGGTACTAAGTGCTTTCTTCGTTCATGGTTTGCTTCAGTAAAAATACCACAAGAGGTCAGTTTGAGTTCCAGCCATGAGCACAATAAATTATGTGGACTTTGATATGAATAATGTGGTGAATGAAAGCAAGGCTTTATATGTTCTGACTATAATCTGCAGGGCTGTAACGACGCCTGACCTGTAATAAGTGACTAATATTTTTTAAATGAATGAATAAATACCATAAACAACAATTATTTTGCACATGACACCAAGAGCTTATATGTTTGAAGTTAGTAAATCTTCTCTGTGTGTTTGTGTGAGAGAGAGAGAGATGCTTTGACTTCGCACATGTCCACAAAAGACTGAAGATTCCACAATAATGACATGATTTTTGTATGTGTGTACTCCTCCAGTGTTTATAAAGCATTTCCCCATGGCTTTTAATAAATGAATTCAGAATACAGAACTCGAACTATTTCAGAAGACAGAATTCTATTTTCTGAGACCATAGGCAGACAAGTGACTGAATCCCTAAACTTCTATTTCTTAATCTATGGAGTGACAATAACAAAGCTCTCACAGGGTTCCTATGAGGATTAAATGGGCTGATGTGCATGAAATTGCTTGGCAGAATGTGAAGTACTGGATAAATATAAGTAGCATTACTAAAGATATTCTCAGAGAACAAAGAACACGGGTGGAAGTAAAGATTATCCCCATATTAGCAGTGATATGACCTCCTGGACTCCAGAGGTTGAAAGTTTCAAGGCACCAAATGCAGGTAACCCAGAGTCCTTGGTTCTAGGTCTAACTGTGGCCTTGATTTGCTGTAAGACTTGCCAGAATTATTGAGCCTTTTTGTACCTCAGTATTATCATCTGTGTAATGGGGCCTTCATAAAGTTCCCTGAAGTTCCTTTCTGCTCTAATGGTTTATGGTTCCATGACAGAAACAGATTAATGGGACACCTGGAACAGATCCAAAATGTAAGATCAGACAGGAGGAAAGTGCTATAAAAAAGAAAAGAGTATTGTTGGTCACTTCTTATGCCCAATTTATAGACTCTTGGCCCAGCTCTCACTTCAGTCCTCACTGCAAGGGAAACAACTGGTTTCCCTCGGTTGTAATCTCATCACACAATATGGACACTTCAGGAAACCCATCAGGCACTTACATATGTGCAGCCTGAGACTGCAAGGAAGTTAAAGCCCAATGAGGAAAACTTTCATCACTACAGGACAAGAGTCAGTGGACAAAACTCCTCTTTTTTATCCCTCAAGTAGACATTTCTGAGGTGATTCTACATGGCTTCTCCAAGGATCCTGGTAGGATGAAATCCCATTTCCCCTCAGTGATGATCAACTCAAAATTACATCTTTATTGGCTTTCCCACTCCCTGTTTCATGTTTCCTAATACACCATTCCTGTGCCTTGGAATCACTTCCCAAAATATACTGCTTAAATACTAGTCCTTATCTCAAACTACATTTTGTTGGTGGATCACAGATTAGGAAACAAGTGGCCTTGGAAAGCAGGCCCTCGTTGTGGGAGGGAACTGGATGTTGCAACAAGTGCACTGAGATAAAGACCCCATCACTGTAGTAGCAGGTGAGGTCCTGATAACTCCTGACATGCTGTACCACAACACTGAGAACCAGAGTTTAGTTCCCAACTATATAAGTCATAAGGATCCCAAGAAAACATTCAGAGAGGGTCTTGTCTCCTGTATCTACAGGACAGACTTTATTGAAATTTAAGCCTCAGATTTAATTATAAGGACAGGATTACAAAAGAGTTTGAATGCATGGGTTAGATAACTTTTATATTTCAACTTCAAAGACTGGATGGGAAAACAAATGGCATTCCAAATCTTGATATGGGGACATTTTGTAGCAGGTGGTTAGTCTGTAAAACTGCACGAGAGAAAATCTATTGACACAAAGCATTAATGTTTAAGAATTTAACATTCTAGTGAAGAAACCTAGAACCAGTCTCAATATGCTGTTAGGATGGCACATTGAAGCTTGGTCTACAATAAATAATATAGAGATGTGAGAACTGCCTTAGCAAAGGATTGAGAAAGGAGTCATAACCTCAGAAAAAAGAAATAGTAGGAGAATGCTTTAATGTGAAGCTAGAGTGTCTATGCTTATAAGTTGCCACATCAGTAAAATTCTAGGGGTCAAAGGTCCAGAGCAAGCCAAGATATCCCAAAACCCTAACCTAACCCTGTAAGACAAAAGACAAGATGTCAGACCTTGTACTCTCACTACTAAGATAGAAGTATAGCATGTAGTAAACCTATTTGAATTTTGGTGACAGTGTATGCTATGCTTGGGAATATTTCTCAAACCCATTTATCTGATGACACAGAAAGTTGCCAATTTTGAGTGTGTTTCAGAGCAAGAGATGGCATTTCAGCAGTTCCTAAATCCAGTGCAAGCTCCCCTGACCAATGGGCCATAGGACATAACAGATTCAATGGCTCTAGAAGTGTCTGTGGTGGGTTCTGATGCTGAGTATAATGTATAGCAAATTCCAATAGGAGAGTATTAGCATAGAAAAACATTCTCCATTTGAAAAGCAGTTCCTGGCTTACTAAGCCTTAGTAGAGAAAGAATACCTTGACTGTGGGGTTTAAAGAATATGCTACCAAAGCTGAATATTACCCCAACCATTGAGCTATAAATTTGGGTAAATGAGACAGTGACCCATTGTATGATGGATTGTATGCAAGCACGTTCAGAGAATACACGAGAATTCTAGGAATATGTGGCCAAGAATCTCATTTCTTCTACCTTTTTATCACCAATGCTTTCTTTTAACTAACACCTAATGTGTCACAGATGTTGCCAATGGTATAACTCAAATGGCAGAAGAGAAAAAATGTAGACTCAGTTCACCAATAGATTATGTTGGTATGTTGTTACAACCAGTCACTATGGACTACCAATGTACTACAGCCCCAATCTGAGACAGTGGTGAAGGAAAACCCCTGAAGTTCTTTACTGCTCTGATATTCCATGACAGAACAGTTATAGTAGAGCACTTGTAGCATCATCTAGATAGAGGGCTCTACTTAAGAAGCATTTGGGAAGAAGGTATACTGGACTTCTTCTGTGCTCCTCCCTTGGCTTACCTTGTATGTTAGCCTCTGCTGCAGTAACCAGAAATACAGGATGAATCTTGACAGCACTTTGGCTAAGCTACTCCAAATATCACTGATTTTATTCTGTGGGGTTTCAATGACTCCACAACAGTTTGGGACATTAGGAACTGTCAGCCACTCAGATGTGAACAGCCTGGAAGTGAAAGGGAGATAATGTCCCATTAACAAGACCTTGGTTAACTTCTTAAGAACTTTGAAAAAAGAAAAGACAACCTCAGATTAGCCAATTATCAACTCAAGTCCTGCTGTGCAGGTCAGAAGCCTTCCAAGGTAGTGTTTACCCACCAGGTATGAATGTGAGCACTCTTGGAAGTAGGAGAATGTTGCCACCCCCAAGAAATCACTTCCCAAAACAAACCATCTCCAACCAAGCTGTGTTGCAGATTCTTTTCCTGCTGGGAAAGCTAGGTTAGAAGAGAGATAAGAATAGGCCTCTACTACAAAGCTGTAATCACGAAGACAGTATGGTATTGGCACAAAAACAGACACATAGACCAATGGAATAGAGACTCCAGAATTGGACCCACAAATGTATGGCCAACTAGTCTTTGACAAAGCAGGAAAGAATATCCAATGGAAAAAAGACAGTCTCTTTAACAAATGGTGGTAGGAGAACTGGACAGCAACATGCGGAAGAATGAAAGTAGATCACTTTCTTACACCATTCACAAAAATAAACTCAAAATAAATGAAGGACCTGAATGTGAGACAGGAAACCATCAAAACCCTAGAGGAGAAAGCAGGAAAAAACCTCTTTGACCTCAGCAGCAGCAATTTCTTACTCGACACATCTCCAAAGGCAAGGGAATTAAAGCAAAATTGAACTATTGGGACCTCATGAAGATAAAAAGCTTCTTCACTGCAAAGGAAACAATCAACAAAACTAAAAGACAACCGATGGAATGGGAAAAGATACTTGTATGCAAATGACATATCAGACAAAGTGCTAGCTAGTATCCAAAATCTATAAAAGAACTCACCAAACTCCACACCAGAAAAACAAATAATCCAGTGAAGAAATGGGCAGAAGACATGAATAGACACTTCTCTAAAGAAGACATCCAGATGGCCAACAGGCACATGAAAAGATGTTCAACGTCACTCCTCATCAGGGAAATAAAAATCAAAACCACACTGAGATAAAAGCTCGCCGGTCAGAGTGGCTAAAATGAACAAATCAGGAGACTATAGATGCTGGAGAGGATGTGGAGAAATGGGAACCCTCCTGCATTGCTGGTGGGAATGCAAACTGGTGCAGCCACTCTAGAAGACAGTGTGGAGGTTCCTCAAAAAATTAAAAAGAGATCTACCCTATCACTCAGCAATAACACTGCTAGGAATTTACCCAAGGGATACAGGAGTGCTGAAGCACAGGGGCACTTGTACCCCAATGTTTATAGCAGCACTTTCAACAATAGCCAAATTATGGAAAGAGCCTAAATGTCCATCAACTGACGAATGGATAAAGAAGACATGGTTTATATATACAATGGAATACTACTTGACAATGAGAAAGAATGAGATCTGGCCATTTGTAGCAATGTGGATGGAACTGGACAGTATTATGTTAAGTGAAATAAGTCAGGCAGAGAAAGACAGATATCATATATTTTCCCTCATATGTGGATCCTGAGAAACTTAACAGAAGTCCATCAGGGAAGGGTAGGGGGGAAAAAGAAGTTATAGAGAGGGAAGGAGGCAAACCATAAGAGACTCTTAAATACTGAGAACAAACTGAGGGTTGACAGGGGGTGGGGAAGAGGGGAAAGTGGGTGATGGGCATTGAGGAGGGCACCTGTTGGGATGAGCACTTGGTGATGTATGGAAACCAATTTGACAATAAATTATATTTAATAAAAAAAAAAGGATAGGAAGTATACTTCCTTACCTGGAGATCCGGCTCTGATATTTGGTAATTCCAGAATGTATAGCTATCACACAGAAACTATATTAAACTCAAAGATCATCCCCTCTTGCTGATATCTTGCACTTTAGCCAAGAGCTTTTGCTTTGTTTGCTTTGTAGTGATGATGGGAAGGGGAAATTCCTCAGGGATATCTTGACAGCTTCTGTGTTAATTCAGGAATCCCCATCTTTTGATACCACCTTGGTATTTCCTATATTGAATTTGAAGAGAGAATCAACAGCTGGGGATAGTTAGCCATCTTATCAGGAACATAATTTTCAAATCAAAAATATATTTCAACCATGTATTACCTATATGATCTTGAGAAACCTATCTTAATGTGTTCATCTGTAAAAGAGAGGGCTGATGTAAAGATTACGTGGTGTATCTGGAGTTGTGTCTGATACATAGTCATACTCCATAAATATTAGCTGCTATTACTTATATGAACTAAGTTATACAATATGTGTAATATGTTATACATAAGTATATTATGTATATTATATGTAAATATATGTAATATATTATATATAAATACATGTAATATATATAAATATTTACATATTTAGTTGCTGTATAATGGATAAAAGGTATTTTCTGGTGACTGGGCATTATAGGGATCTACTCCATAATTGAGTACCTCTCACTGTAGCCCTCCCATTGGCACTAACAGTGGAAACCCATGCAGAACAGGGGAGCCCCAGAATGGAAGAAGAATTACATCAAATGCCTAAGACATGCTTCAAAAGGGTACAAGTTCTGTATAAACTTTTCTGTGTGAGAGCAAATAAAGTTAAACACACCATGTAAGCCCTGAAAGAGGCAAGGAGAGACTCAAGACCAACAAATGCCTTCAGTTTTAGAATTAAATTGTTAGAAACAGAAACTTCAGCTTTGGAAACGTCATTTTTTCTTCTTACTTTTATATTTTCTGAAGTTTTTTTTTCCTTCTCCTTTATCACTTAAACATTTTGTCTGCCTTAACACCCTTTCAAAAAAAATAGTGTCACCATTTGAGCAGACACGTAAATAAGACAGCAGTGTATCCCCAAAGGCCAAGATTGGTGGAGGCAGCTCATCAGGGTGAGGGACCCCCAAAAGGAAGCTCAGTTTCAGGGTACACAGTTAGGAGGTGTGGTCCAGCTAAATGTCACGTGTAAGGCCACACAGAAAGCTCTCCAGAGAGATCTTAAATTAAGCCTTGGAGATTTCTGTGAGGGTTTTTATAAACGAGCCCAACCTCTTTTTTGTTATTTTGTTTTTAATTTTATTTTTAAAATAGTATTTGTCTTATTATATCTAAGGTCGCATGGTGATTTGACATATACATAGTGAGATGATCACCGCAAGCCAATTAATATATCTTCTCCTCACATTGTTACCAATTTTTGTGCATGGTAAAAGCACCTGAAATCTACTCTCTTAGCAAATCTACAGTATTCAATGCAGTATTATTGGCTATAGTCATCGTACTGTCCATTAGATCTCTGGACTTATTCATCCTACATAACTTTGTACTCCCTTGACCAACATCTCCCCATTTCCCCGACCCCCTCATCCCTGGTAACCACTGTTTTACTCTCTGCTTCTCTGTACTCAAGTATTTTTAGATTCTACATATAAGTGAGACTATGCAGCTTTATTTTTTCTGTGTCTGGCTTATTTTATTTACTTCACTGTCCTCCAGGTTCATTCACTGTTGCAAACAGCAGGGTCTTAAAGGACGCCAACCTTTAAAAACAGCATCAGAATTGGGCATCTGTTGTAACCGCCAAGGGCAAAGAGGAGTCAACACTTCCAAAATACACCCAGAAATGTTAAGACCCTGCAGCTACTCCATATTATCCTAAAATTGCACAGCATTTTATTTAAAGATCATGTCTAATACTTACCTGTCCATTCGTTTTGGCATAACTACTAACATTAGTATTAACCCATGTCAGTAATGTCAATAAACAAGAAAAAGTTAAAAACTAAAATCCATCTTAGATTATCCTCCATAAACATTACCGGTTCATTCATGCAGTTACTTGCTCTACATTTATTCTTCAACCTCACAGGAAGCTCCTGACTCAGGATCCCTTTATTTCTTCCTTACGGAAACCCTCATATCTTAGCCTCCTTTCTTATTAAGCCTACACCTCTTAATCCATCACTCAAATCCTTCTATTGTTAAAGTCTCTTTCTCTGTTTTCCTTCTGAGAGAGTAACAACAAAACCCTGAGCTCGGACGAATCCAACTATCCATCCTTTCCAGTTCTGTAACAGGACTGCTGAGTGCCACATACATCCATTCTGCAAGCTCTTGCTGTACAAACCTGACATTTCCAACTTCCGCCAAGTCCTCAGTGCTGCCCGACCACAGTGTACCTCAGGGCTTCTCAACCCTGGCTACACATTAGAATCCTACAGCACTTTTTAAAAATCCTGATATGTGGGCCTAATCTGCGACCAATAAAATCAGATTTTCTGGTGGTGGGATCTAGACATGGGTAATTTTCAAAGCTCTCCGAAATGATTCTAATTCAGGGCCCATAGTTAGGACAGCGTTCTCAGCCTTGATAGCAGATAAAAATCACCTGAGAAGTTACTCAAAGTACTGATTCTAGGTTCTGCCCTCTCATATTCTAATTTAATTTGCCTGAGGTACCAGCATGGGAGTTTTGACAACTCTGCAAGTGATTCCAATGAGCAGACAAGGGTAAGAACCACTGGTTAAAACCACTGTTCCTCAGGCCTTCAACTTTTCCTTCTCAACTCACAGCAGCTGATGACCTTCCCTCCACCTTCACAGAGAAAATAGAATCTGATCATCTTAACAAAACTCTCTTATCATTCCTTTTTGCATCCAAAATTGTAGACAGACCTCCTCTCATCTATAGTTAATGTCTGCACTTTTTGTCTGGCTATATCCCAGGGATTTCTAGATTTGGATGTATAATAATGATGGGATTTTAACATCCACATTAATGAGTATTATATATATTATATATATATATATTACATGATTATATAATATATAATATTACATTGTTATAAAATATATAACGTTATACTATATAATATTCACATATTATATTATACAATATGTAGATGCTACATATAAAATATCTATAATTTTATATATGATTATATAAAATGAGACAGTTTTGCCATTTTATATTTTCTAGAAGAATTTTTTTTTTTTTTTTGTATTTGGAATGATCATATCCTTAAATGTTTGGCAGAACTTACCTAAAAATTAGTTGGCCTTTGTGTTTCCTTGGTGGAAAGATTTAAAAATCTTTAAATCTTAAAATTGATCTAATTTAAGATCTAAATCTTAAAAATTGATCTAATTTCTGGACCAGTTAGAGTTATTTGGTATTCTCATTCTTCTTGAATCACTTCTAGTGTGTCATTTTTCTAGTAATGTTATCCATTTCATCTAAGTTTTCATATATATCATTCACATTGTTCATGTTATTCTTTTATCATTTTATAAATGATAAACAAGCCTAATGCAGGGCTTGTACTCATGAACTGCAAGAGCATGACCTGAGCCGAAGTCAGATGCCAAACAGACTGAGCCACCCAGGTGCCTCTCCCATAGATATATATTTTAATTTATGTCACATTAACAATATACTGCTATCTTTATCATTTCCTTGTTCCTATTTTCTTTGGACTTATTCTACTGACTTTTTGTCTTTTTAGGGTGAACATAAAGCTTATTAAATTTTATTCTAACAGGAATACTTACTTATATTTCCCTCTAATTCTACTCCAGAAGTATAAGTTTGTATGTTTTGTATTCTGGTGGCCATGAAGGTGTGCTGTTATCTCCTTCAAAAGGATGTGCTCTGGGGACACCAGTGAATGACAGCTCCAGCTGCTGCAACTTGTGATCTACTATGGCGTTCACCAAGACCACACTTTTCCAGGCTGCTTCTGGCCAGAGACTGAGTATAGCGAGGGTACCAGAGCAGGGCTGTGTTTGCTGGATGTGGGAATCCTCCAATGGACAGATCTGACATGGGGACTCCCATCAGCTTGGTGGAGGATTTCTAGGAACTATGCCACTGTCTGAAGTTTTTCCTCCTATTTTGTTCTTTTCACAGATTATCAGTCCTGCAATACAGTTTAAAGGTTCCTACAACCTGTTCCTGCTTCCTCCCACTTCATCCTTCAAAGGCATTTCCCCAGTGCATCTCTTGTACATCTAATTCTGTATTCCTTCTCAGAGGACTTGAATGGACAAACTGACACAGTTTTTGTTACCCAATTCTGAGTGTTTCCAAATTTGTATTAAGATTACTTTATTTTTTAAGTGGGCTTCATGCCCAGCATGAAGTCCAATGCAGGGCTTGAACTCACAACCCTGAGATTACGACCTGAGCTGAGATGAAGAGTTGGGCACTTAACCAACTGAGCCACTCAGGCACCCCAAGATTTCTTCTTGACTCATATGCTATTTATAAGTTTATTTCCCCTAAATGTTTGAAAAGTCTTCTATCTCTTCATTTAATTTCATTGTCTTGTGTCCATAGAATGTGTCCTTTGAAATCTCTATTTCTTCATGGCACTTGAAGAAGAGTGGGTTTTCTATAATTGTTGAGTGCAGAGTTCCTTAGAAGTTCACTGAAACAGTTGTTCGTTGAGTTGTTCAGATTAAATAATATCACAAAGCGTGAGAGGTGTTTAAATCTCCCATTCTAATAGATTTATTCATTTCTCCTTATAGTTTTGTCAAGTGTTGTCTTTTATATTCAATATTTCATCAAGTATATACAGGTTTAGGATTGTTATATGTTCTCAGTGAGTTGGAATTTTATCAGTGTCTAGTGATTCTCTTCATCCTTCATATTACTTTTGATTTAAATGTCAGAAATGATTATTCATATCTATCATTTTTAGGCTTATTTGCCTGGTATATTTTTCCCATTTATTACCTTAAAATATGTGCTTACCTTTGTTTTAGGTGAGTCCTTGGCAAATAGCTTTTACTGGATGTTGGTATTTTATGCAATCAAGAAATATCAGTATTTTAATTGGTTTAATAGTTTATTCACTTACATTTTTGTGATTGCTGATATATTTGTACTTTTCTTTCTTATTTTGTTTTCTATCTGTCCCACTTTTTATGCAACCTTTTTCTCGTTTCTTCTTTCTTTTGCATTGATTGCATTGATTTTTTAAAATTACTATTTCATGACAACATTTGGCTCTATATCAAAGTAATATATTCTTGATGGTTATCTTTGAAGTTCCATCTTCCATTCTTAACATTAAAAAAATCCCTTTTTTATCCCTTCTACAAAACAGTATAAAAATCTTACAATATTTCTACTTCAGTACTTTAAATTTGATGGCCTCCATCCAAAATTACTTTATATTATTGTCTAATATTTTAGTTCCCTTGATTTCTATTTGATTCTGAACTTCACACTTTAGACATGATCATTATTTTTTTATACAACGTAAGCCTATATTTGTTGACATGCTTACCAATATCTTTGCCATTATTTCTTGCATTTTGGATCTTCTAAAATCATTTTTCTTTTTTTGAACATCTTTTAGGAGTTCTTTTTAAGGATGATAAGTTTGTAACACTGTTATTTCTGGAAAATATCTTCCTATTGTCTGTATTCTTTAAATATTTTTTTCTAGATTTATACTTATTGATGGGGAGAACTTTTGGGAATCTTTAAAATTCTCCCCTGAGTTCTTGAACATATTCCAAAGTATGTTTATTTAAAATCTAAATTGATTCAGGCACCTAGGGGGCTGTCAGTTAAGTGTTGGACTTCGGCTCAGGTCATCTCACTGTTCATGGGTTTGAGCCCTGCTTTGGGTTCTGGGAGTGCAGAGCCTGCTTCAGAACCTCTGTCTCCCTCTATCTGCCCCACCTCTCTGCCTCTCTCTCTGTCTCTGTCTCTCAAAAGTAAATAAAGCATTAAAAAAATTTATATCTAAATTGACTTGCTAAAAGTCTTCTAGAATCATCTAGTCCACTATAATTCTGGAAGCAGCAGTCTGTTTCCATTATATTTCCTATAAACATAATTAAACTTTACCAATATTCAACATATAGATTGATGGATGTACCATCGCTCTGTCTAGATTCTAAGTTCAACAGAATGTGAGGCCTTGACAACATGTCAATTGAGTAGCTTTATGGATTGTATTATGTAGTTTCAGGAAAACAGACCTCACACAAGGGAGGAGCCTAAAAAATTATCCTGTGGAGGAATCACAGATGGATAGTAACACTGACAACAGAAGCATAGAAACTAATCTTAAGTAGCAGAGCTGGTGACTCTCCTATGCCCAGTAGGAGTGCTTTAGTTAAAATAAATAAATAGCAATAAAATACCATGGTACAAGGTAAAAATAATGACAGTCTAACCAAATGTAACAAGAAGTCAGTCAAGAACTTTAAAATTAGCTAGAAGGTGGTTTGACATAGACAATAACACTTAGCCTGGTTAAAGATGAAACTGGCCTAACTGGTTATTGTAGGTTTAAATAATAAGCTAATGATAGATGAAGGTATCATAAGTAGCAAAATATTCTTGAAATAAAATTTCATCTTTATCTCATCCTTTTAATTTATTTACATTTGTTCTGTAATGTGTATATTTTACATCCATACATTAATATATTTTTATTATGGTTAAGCACTGAAAATAAATGTTCCTAATAAGGATATATAATAAAAAATCTGAGAGTACCAATTTGTCAGGAAATAAGCAACTTGAGGACTTGAGCCATTTGAAATTCATCTATGTTTCCTCCATAGAGACTAGCTTTGAATTTTGTATGTGGTAGAAAATGAACAACTATTTGTAGAATATTTTGTTCTCACGCATTTTAAAAACTACACTTTTCCAATGAGTCTATTTTTGTACATTGTGGGGATTTTGAGAAGTATTCCCACTTGGATCATCTAATCTATTCCCAGAATGTTGGTAGAATTGATTTTTATTATTCCTAACTTATCCCTGATGGATGAGTGTCAAGCGCTACTGTGAATATTATTAGTAGAGGTGAATTCATTATTTCCCTTGACAATTTGCACCGTCGCTTAATTGTTCTCACGGTTAAAAAGTTTTCTTACGTTTAACTTACACTTCCCAGCTGCAGTTGAAGCTCATTACTTCCTGTTCTGCTCTCATTGACTAATGAGAATAGGTCCCTGTCCTCCTGATAATATCCCTTAACGTATTTTCAGAAACTATCATGTCACCCTTAGCTTTCTTCTCTCCAGATTTGGAAATTCCCAGCTCTACTAACCTTTTATCATATATCCAATCCTTCCTGAATTTCTTATATTTTGTGGCTTTCCTCTGAATTACATTAATTTGTCCACAGAGAGAAAAAATGCATTCAAAATTCAGTAATTTCCTGAAAATGAGAAAAAATAAAGAGTGCTATATATAATTTATGTAATTTTTTGGAAAGTAAGCATGAAATTCTATTTGGGAAATAGGTTTGCTTAAAATTAATTCTTATTCACAGTTTCATAACTACCATGTAGCATTATCCTTTTGTTTCTGCTTTCATTAGAGAAAGAGATTTCAAGGGTCTGAAATTTTATGCACTTGTATATTTGCACCAATATGCATAAGATGACAAGTGAAAAGTGCACTTTTTTCTGGAAAAAGCAGCCATACTTTTCATGATGGACTTCTGTCTCCCCTGAAAAGGTAGAATTTGACTGGGTTCTAGTCCTGGGATAAAACTAAAGTGAACAGAAAACCAAACTGTTTAACTGTTACTCAGTTTTCCTTTCTGAAAATAGTATAATCACACAGCAATATACTTTAAGGAAATAATGTCTATGTCTGAAAGTTCTTAAAGAAATTTGAAATCAATATTGACTCATGAACCAGGACTTGTTTCTAAGAATTATTTTCAGCATGTCGTTAACCCCTTTAGAGGTTTCCGCACATCCTCACTTGGGCAGAATGATCCTCATTCAGAGCATCATCTTTCTGTCAGTTACAGTGTTGGCAGCAAGATGACCAGCTGTTCTTTACCACTCTGAAGTGTGCAATGTACAGCCTTCCATTTGTGAGTTCTCCTTATAATAAAGCAGAAATTCTCCATAAAGATTACTCCCAAAAGAGCAGCCAAAAGAGAAAAATTGTACTTCCAACCATGCTCTTACATTTTTCTCTCTACAGGTATGGACCACAAGACTCTCCATCTACTTTAGAATGTCCTCCATGCATCAGCCTTTGGTAGCAGAAATCCCATCAGCCACATCCAATAAAGAGATACTTCCAATAAGAAAGAAGTATGCAGTGCAGAGACTGGGCTTACAAGGTTTCAGGTCCACAAAGATATGGCTATACCATATATGTCTGCAGAAAGAAATAAAGACTTTTTGGATCAGATACCAATTATCCTTCTCTTCAGATCCTCTTGGCATCTTTGTTGCAGATTTCCACAGTTTCTGACCAAAGCTTACACAGATGCAACTGGATAATGCCCCGTCTTCGGCCCCTATCGTGTATCTCTGATTTCTCACCCCAGGGCTGCCTTGCTGATGATACCATAGGACTCTGATCGGTTCCCATACCCTGCACATACAACCTGGAAGTATGGGAAAGCTAATATGCCATGAGGTAGACTTTGCCAATAGCTTTTAAGAGCCAGTGGATACATTATTTCTGCTTTATTCCTTCTTTCCCCAGGAATGGTCATCCAGAGATGTGATTTGTAGGCATCTCCATGGTATTGTACTGCAGTCAGCTCAATAGTACCACCCCTTTTTGGCCCTGCTTCTTTCCCTGAATTACTCCTTTTGTTCTTCACTCTTCCCTTTTTGGAATTTTCCCCCCTATAACATAATGGCACATTAGCCTTTTGCTTTGGTTCTGATTTCTGGGGAAATCAGGCTAAGAGACTCTGTTAGCTCTTTTGACCATTAATGCATGATACAAATGCCAAGTGTTTGCCATAATTTTCCCCATATGCAACACAAACCTCTCATTCAAATTAGAGACAGGGCAAAAAAAAACATTAAAAAAATTATTTAAAAAAAGGGGTCACCTGGATGGCTCAGTCAGTTAAGCATCCTACTTAGGCTCAGGTCATGATCTCACAGTTTGTGAGTTCAAACCCTGCGTCGGGCTCTGTGCTGACAGCTTGGAGCCTGAAGCCGGCTTCAGAGTCTCTGCCCCTCCCCTGCTTGCTCTCTGTCTCTCTCTCACACACACAAATTAAAAAAAAATTAAAAAAATAAACATTTAAAAAATTATTCAAATTAGAGACAGGGCATCCTCTATCCTTACCAATAAAGGTAACATTGAACATGGTGAAAATATCTAATGACAATTCACAAATATTAATGAGCTCCTAGAATGTCTCAGATACCATGCTATAATTTGGCTTTCTGTCCACAAGCTGGGGATGGAGAAATCTTCACATAACACAAAATGTTATGTAACTAATCTTAAGAACTTCTCCCAACTTCGGTAGCTATGGTCTTTATAAACAGCAGGCACAATGAGCTTTACTGATCAGAAATAACAGAACCGAGAAGAATAAAATGTAACTGAACATCAACTCTGAACCCCAATAATCTTGTTAAGGACGTAGTTTCCTCAGAACATCTTCAGGCCCCATGTGACACTAAAACCAGAATTAATGAGAAGAGAAATTCTAATGAAAACAAATCCATAAGGAAAAAAAAAAAAGGAACACAAGCAAACTACAAGTTCCTCAGAGAGTAGTGACACAAAGAGGGAAAATTGGCTGTCTTTGCAAAGAAACAAAAATGTAGAAGTGAGGACTAACATTATTTTTCTCATCTCCTTATATTATTAGTAGAGAGAGAAAGGTATTAGGACAAGGTTAAAGCTGTTCCTAAATGCTTTTAACTACAATTATGAATGTGTCGAGTATAGTAAGGAGAAATTGTTTCAATTTATTATTTTCTGTTTTGGAGTGGATGTATATGTAAAATCTAGAAAATGTGACCATGGTAATCACTGTGAAATATGGGGAACTGAAGCTTTCAAGGAAGAAGCAAATTTGCCTCCCAGTAAACCAGATTACATGAGTGGTTGTCAGAGGATTTCAAGAGCAGCAAGGTGAGGTTGAGGGCAATGAATACTGAAGAAACAAAAAGATTAACGACATCTACTCTGGAACCTAGAAGGAACAGAAGGTATAAATAGGTGGTGGAAAGGTGGGGGCACATGGAAAGGAGCAGCCGAGGGGAGAGAGGACAGAGGTATGAAGTGGTTCTTTAACTTTTTGTCATTCTGCATAGTATTTGCTTACTATAATATAGGGATACAAGCCAAGCATACTAGGCAAATGAGAGTTGATGCTAGAACAATATCGGGCTTGTGGAAAAGACCCAGATGGGGGTCTTTGGAAATACTGTGTGTGATCATGGGAGATTCTGTTCCATATGAATTACCTTTCAGACATTAAGAAGTTACTGAAAAGTGAGAAAGAGTTGTTAGTAAAAGTGGAAAAGAAGTGCTGCTCCCTTGACTGATAGGACAAGGGAGTGTAAAGTGACCATTCGTCTTGAGTATGGAAGTACAGGGGGGAACAACAAGAGAGAAATGGTGATTCCTGGGAAGCTTAAGTCCCAGGAGACACCATCAAAGAAGTAGGATCATTTAGATCAATTCACTAATGGGTCTTGGAGCATTAGGACAAAAACACAGGCTCTAAAACCTACACCCAAAGGCTCTGCATTGCCAGCAGATATAAGTAGAGACTTGCTTGCTGGTCCTACAGTAATTCCCAGTTCATACCACCAACTTCATTCACAGCTTCCCATGCAAAACCCCCTACTGTCCTCTTCATCACTACTCATCTTGTGGGAGACAACTGTCTCTACACATATTCATTCAAGTTATTGAAACTGAATTTCTAATCTGAAGAACATTGACAAGCTTAGCCTGCTAATGTTTTTTCAAAGAATGTGTGTATGTACCTTTTAAAACTATATGTGGTCAATTAATCTTTGACAAAACAGGAATATCCATTGGAAAAATGATAGTATCTTCAACAAACAATGTTGGAAAAACTGGACTGCAATATGGAGAATGAAACTAGACCACTTTCTTACACCATACAAAAAAAAAAATAAATTCAAAATAGATGAAAGACCTAAATGTGAGACAGAATACCATCAAAATCCCAGAGGAGAACACAGGCAATAATCTCTTTGAGTTGGCTATAGCAATTTCTTTTTTTTTTCTTTTAATTTTTTTAACAATTATTTATTTTTGAGACAGAGAGAAAGCATGAACAGGGGAGGGTCAGAGAAAGAGGGAGACACAGAATCTGAAACAGGCTCCAGGCTCTGAGCTGTCAACACAGAGCCCGGCGTGGGGCTCGAACCCACGGACCGCGAGATCATGACCTGAGCCGAAGTCGGATGCTTAACCGACTGAGCCACCCAGGCGCCCTGGCTATAGCAACTTCTTACTAATATGTCATCTGAGGCAAGGGAAACAAAAGCAAAAATAAGCTTTTGGGACTTGCCAAAATAAAAAGCTTATGCACAGCAAAGGAAACAATCAACAAAACTAAAAGGCAACTTAAATAATGGGAAAATATATTTGCAAATTACATATCTGATATAGGATTATTATCCAAAATACATTAAAAAACTTATACAACTCAACACCCCCAAAAAATAATAATCCAATTAAAAAATGGGCAGAAAACATGAATAGATATTTTCCTAAAGAAAACATCCAAATGGCTAACAGACACATGAAAAGATAGTATCACTCATTATCAGGGAAATACAAATAAAAACTACAATGAGATATCATCTCACACCTGTCAAAATGGCTAAAATTAACAACACAGGAAACAACAGGTGTTGGCTTGACAAGGATGTGAAGAAAGGGGAATGCTCTTGCACTGTTGGTGGGATGCAAACAGGTGCAGCCACTCTGGAAAACAGTATGGAGATTCCTTGAAAAGTTAAAAATAGAACTACCCTATGATCCTGCACTATGAGGTATTTACCCCCAAAATACAAAAATCCTAATTCAAAGGGATACATGCACCTCAATGCTTGTAGCAACATTATCAACAATAGCCAAATTATGGAAAGAGCCCAAATGTTCGGCAACTGTTGAATGGATAAAGAAGTGGTATACACACACACATACACACGCGCGCGCGCACACGCGCACACACACACACACACACACACACACACACAGGAACATTAGTCAGCCATAAAAAAGAATGAAATGTTGCCATTTGCAATGACATGGATGGAGGAAGAGAGTATTATGCTAAGTGAATAAGTCAGTCAAAGAAGGACATATACCATATGATTTTATTCATATGTGGATAAAACAAACGGACATATGGGAAATAAAAAAAAAGTAAAAAACCAAGGAACAGAATCTTAGCTATAGAAAGCAAACTGACAGTTATCAGAAAGGAGGTGGGTTAACCAATGGATTAAATAGGGGATGGGGATTAAGGAAGGCACTTATTGTGGTGAGTACCAGGTGTTGTACGTAAGTGGTGAATCATTGAATTCTACACCTGAAACTAATATTACACTGTATGTTAACTAAAATTTATATAAAAGCTTGGAGGGGCACCTGACTGACTCAGTTGATTAAGCATCGACTTCAGCTCAGGTCTGATCTCACAGAACTGATCTCACAGTTCATGGATTCAAGCCTCGCGTGGGGCTCTGCACGGACAGCCTGGAGCCTGCTTTGGATTCTGTGTCTCCTTCTCTCTCTCTGCCCCTCCCACACTTGGGCTCTCTCTCTCTCAAAAATAAACCAAAACTTTAAAAATAAATAAATAAAAACTTGGGAGAAAAATCTATGTATATGTTTTAATAAAGGCATATTTTTAATAGCCCATAGGAATAAGTCATATTTATTGTTATCAGGGTCTGTAAGCAATCCTAATGAGAAAATGTCCTTATGCATTATTGGGATAAAACAGAAAAGATAGCTCTGACCACTTTAATACTATTACTTAAGTTTCTCAGATTGGTAAAAATTCTATAAAAAACAACTACATTTAGGTGTGGTTTAAATACAATAAATTGAACCCACCTAAGTGTACATGTGAATTTTGACAAACGTATGCACTGAAACTATCACCAAAATAATAATGATCTAAAACAGTTTTATTGCCTCAGAAATTTTCCTAGTACTCCTGGGAATTAGTCCCCATCCTAACCTGGGCCACAGACAATCACTGATATGCTGTCACAATTGTCTCTGTTTATCTGTTTCATGAAATGAAATCATAAAGTATGTACTATTTTGGACTGGCTCTGTGACTCAGCATAATGTTTTTGAGCTTCATCCATGGTGTTGGGTACACCAATTCATTTCTTTCTTATAATTAAATAGTATAGTTATAGTATATTACATACAAATAGCATAAAATAGTATTCTATTATATGGATATAACACTATTTGTCAATTAACCTGCTGATATACATTTGGGTTTTATCCCATCTGGAGCCACTATGAATAAGGTTGCTAAGAGCATTACTGTATAGGTGTTTGTGTTGACCCGTGTTTTTATTTCTCTTGTGTGGATGTCTGCTATTTGGGAAAGTAGTTTAAGATCTTGGTTACCCACAAGCAATGTGTGGAAGTTCCACGTGCATTGAATCTTCTACAAGACTTGACATTGTCACATTAATTTTACCCATTCTAATGGAAATATTGGTGTAACTTATTATTTTTTTAATTACATTGCCTTGATATTAATGATATTCAACCTGTGTTCATGGGCTTTCTAGCCATTTATATATCCTTTATTTTAAGTGACTGTTAAACTATATTGTTCATTATTATTGGATTTTCTATTATTGAACTATGAGTTCCTTACCTGTTGTGGATGCAAGTACTTTGTAGTTTTATGTATTACAAATATTTTTGCCCCATATATGAATTGCCTTTTCTGAAATTTTCAATTTTCATGTAGTTTAATTTCAGTTTTCTTTTTCACACCTAAGAAATCTTTGCATTTCCCCAAGGTCAATACCACAACTAATCAAGTTAGGTTGAGGTCGTTAGGGAAGGCCCAAATCCAACAGGCCTACTATTCTTTAAGAAGAAGGAATAGGGAGAATGCCATATGACAATGAGAGGTAGAAATTGAGTACTGCAGCTGAAAGCCAAGTAATGCCCAGAGCTACCAGTTGCTGAGAGTCGAGGAAGAATCCTTCCCTAGAGACTTTGGAGAGGGCAATGTCCTGACAATACCTTGATTTTAGACTTCTAGCTTCAATAATTGTGAGAGAGTAAGTCTCAGTTGTTTCAACCCAACAAGTTTGTAGTACTTTGTTACAGCAGCCCCAGAAAACTAATACAATGTTTTGTGCAATTTGGGGACCAAAGTAATGCTTGCCTTGTAAAGTCATTAGAAAAGTCTATCCTTCTGTATAGAAACAGAATTCCTCATAACATCTTCTAAATGTTACAGCTGCTAGTAAAGTCATCTAAGTATGGAGGACTTTTGCATGGGAATATGATTATAAATTTCTCTTCATACAGGACTGTTTAAGATTTCAATTTCTTCATCAGGTTTGGTCATTGGTGCTTTATGTGACATCTATCCATTTCACCTAGGTTTTCAAATTATTGTCATCAGATTATTTGTAATATCCATTTATTATACTTTTAATGTCTGTAGAATATTTGGGATGCTTATAGAACACAAACAGGTATACCAAATACTTGCTTCACTTTTTGTTGTAGAGGGTACAAAGATACAACAATTTGTCTTTTATTTTGGAGGGTATATCATTGCACCCTGACCCCTGGACCCCTAAATTTTTCTCTGAAGCAGGTCCCTGAAACTACAGAGGATTTCTTTCCCAATATCTGGTACACATGGGTCTTTCCAAAATCTCCAATTCACTAGCCACATCGTACTCGTCTTATCTCATCAGCATCATGCAATAAATTTAACAGGCCAGTATGAAGACTGGTGGGATATCCAAAATTTCAGATTTCCTCAGCCTATACTAGAATGTTAAAATTGTCCAGAAGCAAAATTGTAACTGAATGTTGTTATGAATCCTACATAAATGTAAACTGTTCAGATCCACTTTTTAACTTGAAAAATAATGAGTTTGCCAAATCGATGGCTGCATACCATGTACTCAAGACCTTATTAATCTCCTCTAGCAAAAAAAAAAAAAAAAAATCACATAAGGAAGAATAGATGTTATGGGGGCCACCACTTGACTGAGATTGGTCTAATCTATAGTCATTTACCAGGATTATCTATTTATACAGGAGCAAGACTGGAAATTTAAACAGGTAAGATAGGAACCCCTACTCTTTCTGCTATAGGTTTTTAATGGCCTCACTAATACCTGCCTTTCCTTGAAGGTGTCATATCATTTTTTGTTTACTATTTTACCTGGGAGGAGTGGGAGAGGAACAGCAAAGACATTTCAGAAGTTCCCACTTGATGTTCCCCACTATGGTAACTCTTAGTCTACAGGCAATGTGACAATTGCTACAACTACCAAGCATATCAGTTCCAATTATACATTGATAGGGTGATGATTCTTAGGCCATCTAGGCATCAATATCAATTCAGACCTAGTCCCAAAGGTCCTCAAAGGTCTGGGCATTCTCCTGCGGTAAGCAGAATGGACTCAAAAGATAGCCATGCCCTCAGCCCTAAAAGCTGTGAATATATTTCATGACATGGCAAAGGGGACTTTGCAGACATAATTAAGGCTATAGGTTAAGTACAGAAATTAGTCTAGTTTATCTAAATAGGCCCAGTCTAATCACATGAACTCTTAAAAGCAGAGAACTTTCTTCAACTAAAGTCAGAGACCCATTAGAAGTAAAATATTGTAATTGTGAGAAGAATTCAATGCACTGTTGCCAGTCTGAGAATAGAGAGGGTGATGTGACAGGGAATAAATGTGGCCTTAAAGAGCCAAGAGAGGCTCCTATCTAACAGCCATCAAGAAAAGGGACACCTCAGCATTATAACACTAAAAAACAGAATTTTACTCACAGCCTCAGTGATATGGAAGCATTTTTTTTTCCTAAGAAAGAAGCCTCCGGAAAGGAATGTGACACTACCAACCCCATGATTTTGGCCTTATGAAACCCTAAACAGAGTCAACTGAGCTACGCTCTTCTGACTTCTGATCTACAGAACTGTGAAATAATAAATGGGTATTGTTTTAAGCTACTAAAATTATTGTGGTGTGTTCTGGCTGCAAACGGGAAGAAATGCATCCCTTTTCCCTAACGTGTGGTCATTGAAATAAATGGTCATAGGTCTCTTTGGGGAAGGCAAATGAGAAGGCTACAGCATCCATGTGCTATGGTGTTACAGAGCATTTTCTCCTATGGACACAGCTCCCTTTTTGGTCAGTAGGTTCTGGATCTGAAAACTGGCTGAGGTTCAGAAAATGAGTCATAGGTAATAACTTCTTATTGGGCTGACCACCCTCCACACCTCCATTCTTACAATTCTTTGGTCATAGATGTTACTCGTATGCTTGTTGGTTGCCACACTGTTTTGCCCCAAGAGATACCATGCTCTGTTAACCATCTCTATAATTTCCTCAGGGACAAGTCCTCTTGGCTGCCCCTTTGATCTTGCTGGTAATTAAAGCAATTTCAGCCTCCTCATTTATGATGGTTAAGTGCCACCTCCTGGCCTCCATTACTTCAGTGCCCCAACGTTCTCGTGTATGTTAACAAGCTGAGATCTGTGACTAGGTCTGTGACTACCTCTCCTATCTTCAGCCCTGTCCTGCAAAGGACACCAATGAACTTAGTGATGATGGTGCCTCTCTTATCAGTGTGTTCTTAATGGCCTTAATAAACAGTATGTCCTCTGAGACTTCCTATGGAACCAGTGCTTAATGGGTCCTCCTATTTCACATGTCCATTCCAACTCCCTCAGCATCTTTTTAATATTTATTTAGTTATTCTTGAGAGAGAGGGAGATAGAGAATCCCAAGCAGATTCCATGCTGTCAGCACAGAACCCAATGTGGGGCTTGCACTCATAAATCATGATGAGATCATGATCTGAGCTGAAATCAAGAGTTGGATGTTTAACCGAGTCACCTAGGTGTCCTGTTCAGCATCTTTATTCATTCCTTTAAATATGTCAGGACAATTCAGACATTTCTAACTTCGCTCAGTATTGACCATCACCATCTCCTTTTTTTTAATGTTTATTTGGGAGAAACAGACAGAGGCTGAGCGGCAGAGGGGAAGAGGGCCAGAGAGAGAGAATTCCAAGGAGGTTCTGAGCTGCCAGCACAGAGCCCCACGTGGCACTTGAACTCACAAACTGTGAGATCATGACCTGAGTCAAAATCAAGAGCTGGACCCTTAACTCACTAAGCCACCTAGGTGCATCCACCATCACTTTTTTTAATTTTAATGTTTATTTATTTTTGAGAGAGAGAGAGACAGAGTGCGAGCAGGGGAGGGGAAGAGAGAGAGGGAGACACAGAATGGCAAGCATTCTCCAGGCTCTGAGCTGTCAGCACAGAGCCCAATGCAGGGCTCAAACTCACGAACTGTGAGATCTTGACCTGAGCTGAAGTCGGACTTAACTGACTGAGCCATCCAGGCACCCCCACAACTTTTCTCAAGGGCAACCATAAAAACAACTTTGTCCCTTTCTCTAGGCTCCTTACCAGGATAATAAATCTCATGCTGAGGAAGTGCTTTGAATTAATTATTTTTTACTTATTCAGTCTTTCCTTCCAGCCTTCTTGATCAAATATGAACCAATACGGCAAGCAAGAGACAAGTTGGGGCAACCTCTTTTAGGGGCATCTTCTGTCTTTTGGGAGAGACACCTCTGCAGTATTGTCTATCTGAGAAGTACTAACTCCTATAGAAACACAGCGGGTTCTCAAAGTTCTGAAGGTTTGAGAGAAGAGGGAGAGTACATGGTCAGTATTTCCTCAAAGGTATCCAACCATTTGCCCCCATTCCATGTTTTAGGGTCCTAAGCTTCCCCAGTCAGGGCCCTAACCTCAGCATAACAGATAAGCCATGGATGAGTATTCAAAGGACTCTGGAACTCTGCAATTATAACTATCAGCTCATTAGTTCACTACTCAGTTATATCTGCCCTTGTACTGCAGGAGAAAAGGATCTTTATGAAAGCTACAAATGAGGCCTCCTGCTTTCACACTTAGTATTTATCTGTTAACAATCCTCAGTTTCTCATTATCCCTCTATGTAGCATAAATACAATATATCAGTAAACAGTCAATTCCACTATCTTTGCAGTAATTTTTTTTGCCATTTCTTTCAAATGTCTCACTGAAACTTCAAGGACATTTGGTTCAACTTCCACATTTACTTAGTTCAACAATGGTGAAATCTCAATCAATCATGCCACTACCATGTGCCAGGAACTCTCCATGTCCTACCTACCATTCAGGATAGTTTCACCTTTGCCTGCCCTTGAGTGAATGAGCCAGTCCTATGTCCAATCTTAATGCCTGTTTACTTGGTACAATTCTTGGTACCATTTGTCCAAGTTTGGGTTTACTGAGAAGCAAACAGAATGATGGGATTTAGGTAGGCAACAGCTTAAATGGTGAAGGGAGCAATAGAAGGGATAGAGTATCTTTAGACCATGACACAGATCTTACATCTATAGAAGGAGAAATAAAGGAAAGAGAAAACTCTTGAGCTGTGGTATGTTTCTAAAACAATGATTGACATGGTCAATAGGGAGAGTTTCAGCCAAGGTCACCCATTAAAGGAGTCCCAGATCTTTCTGTAATAGGTCCACATTAGGGCCCTCACCATGCTAAGGCTTTGGCTGTGAACAACCTGAAGGCACTATGCCCTCAGCACCAAACTATGAGTGAATCCAGAATGACACTAACTGGAGAGACCATTCAACCATGCTCTCCCCTGCAGGTATATACTCACATACCGAGACATTTTTTATTGGTTATTGGACACTCCGAATTTTGCATCTTTGAAGCCCCATTTTTGTTTTATTCCTTTAAGGAGTGTTAATTTTTTTTTTTTTTTTGGCAAGTAGTTCCCTTAGGTTCCTTTTCTGTGTAACTCCATAGTCTCAAGTTCTCTGTCCTATGAATTCTAGCCAATTCAGTCCCCCTGAACATTGAAGTCTGTCTTCTCAATTTATGAAATTACCAGACCACATTTGGGTTCTTCCTTCCTGCTCCACAGTCAGGAAATTACTAAAACTCCTAATATCTGGGTAGTTGTTGAGTCCACTTTGTTTCCCTTTTCTCAGTCCTGTGTTTCCTTTCATCCTGCTCCTGAAATACTTGTTTCTCCTATTTTTGTCCATCTTTTACAATGATTTGTAGCAGGAGATTAATTTTATACCATTTTACCCCCTCATGGCCAAATCAGATGTCTGAGTTTCTCAAAATTTTAAAAGCGGTATTGTATTTTTAATTTTATGCAAACATGTACTCAGTTTTATCATTCAGATTCCTCCCTCCCATAGGGACCATTCTCCCTATGTTCCTTATTTCTCCTCATCTTACTTTCTGTGTGTGTGTGTGTGTGTGTGTGTGTGTGTGTGTGTGTGTTTTGTCTGTCACACAGTTGGGGTTTTAGGGCAGACATCTGTATGAATGTATGCCTGATGGAGGGGAGCCCCAAAAGTGAAGCTCGGGAAATTACAGAGGAAATAACTGGAATTAAAATATGTTTATTGAAACATCAGGTCCTCAAACATTTTCAAGGTGTTTTGGTATTTTAAATTCCTTGTAATGCACACATGAGAAAGCATGAAAGAGTTAAACAGCCAAACCACAGTGAAACAGAAAATGAATAGTATTTAACCTTAGCCACCAAAGGTACTACAAAAACTGATAATATTACACAGGGAGTAAACATCATGTAAAGATCCTTTAAAAATGCAGGGAAAGATTCATGACAGCATCTGTGTTCGAGGTATGTTGTTTCCCAAAAGCAGTGGGCTTTTTAAAACTGTCCCACTACAATAACACAGAGAAGTCATTTGCAAATTTTTGCAGCAGGCATATTTCCAGAATTTGAAGATAATAAAACCATTAACAACCATTAATACATATAAGGATATGTATTGAAGGAAGTAAAAACTAGTAATAGTTCCGGTGAGCTGTAAATTCTTTAAGATCAGCAAATGTCTTATTCATTTGTGTATCTTTTAAATGTCCCACACTAGTTGGAAAACCAATAAATATTGATTGAATTAAATTGCAATGACTTAACTTGAGAATTTGTTTTTGAAATTAAAGGAAGCTTCCTGTTTAGGTGGAGTACTTGAGGAGTTCTTGGAAATCAGTGTTAGACTATAAATTCCCAAGTACAGGAGAGAAATAAATGAAAAAATAATAAACAGCATTAGTTTGTCACAATGACTGGCTTCCTTTTCCTCCCAACAGAGAGAAGTAACTGCCATAGAATTTCTTAAAGGAGATATTTTGCTTCCTGAATTTCAAAACAAAATTGAAGAAGTAATGTGAACTTTACTGGGAAATCTGGAAAAATATAAATGGAAAAGAATATTCCTACAAGATGGAAAATTTGCAAAATGCCAAATTAGAAAATATTAACATATCTAAAATGAAAGCCAATATTTATGCCATTTTCACTTTGAATATTGCTCAATTTCAAGACATTATTCAATATTAGATTGGAAAAAGAAATTTGAGCAAGATAAAGTCAGTAGAAGTATATATCATGGATTAGGTGAGAGAATGAATTAACTGCCAATTAACACCATTTTTATTATGGTAGCCAACTTCCTTACGGAAGCAGGATTATTCCCAGTCATCCCCAAGATGGATACTCTCACTCTCAAAAGAGATTATAAAGCATTACCATCTAACCTCTGAGCTAATAAATTGGGGAAACAATTATAAAATATTTTTATTTGGGTTATTTAATACTTCTATACCAACTTATTAGTTTTGTGGATTTACTGACACCACTAACATTTCTGAATGAGTTAGTGTGCTTGAATTCTTTTACTATTATTGAATTGTTCAGTAGCAAAGTCCAACTCATCAAATTTTCCTAAGAAAACAAGCAAAAGTAGTTGTCAACAAGGCCCAGAGATTTTCTGAGTCTGTTCAGTCATTTGCTATTATATATTTGTGTAGACATATACATGCACCAGTTATTAATTGCTATTTTTTCAGGAAAAGGAAAAATCTATAAAGTGAAGATGCATGACTGAAACTAATTGGGACTAGTCTTGGAGGCTTTTTAAGAAAGAATATGGAACTTAGGTAAAGGTCAAGCATTTAAGTTACCTGAAAAACATATGCAAGAGTACTTTGCATTTGCTATATTTTTAATTGTTTTAAGTTGGATGCTTTCTTTGAAAACACACTCATAGACAGATGTTTTAATAACTAGGGTTGGGGGTACCTGGATGGCTCAGTTGATTAAGTGTCTGACTTGGTTTCAGTTCAGGTCATGATCTGAATGAGTTCTCCCTGCTGACACTGCAGTCTGCTTGGTGTTCTCTGTCTCCCTCTCTCTGCTCCATTCTCTCTCTCTCTCTCTCTCTCTCTCTCTCTCTCTCTCTCTCTCTCAAAAATAAAATAAGTAAGCAAGTAAGCATTTAAAAAAAATCAGGGTATTCTATATCTCTTCTCTCACGCTTTCTTTGTGATGACGGGAGAAGGAGAGTCCACAACCACTCAGTCCACCAGTGACCCAAACTGGAAATTGTTATATTATTTCAATAGAAGGATTCTTCTAGGCACTGTTTCTCTCCTTAGCAAGTATCATTCCCATGACATAGGGATTATTTCTGAGAAGGGTCTTGATCCTTATAATCAAGATAGTCTTTGCCTCTTTTATTCTTTTCCTGAAATAAATCCAAGCCCACTTTCATGTTGGGTTGCCAAATAAATCTGAGCTGCTTGCCCCCTTCCCCCTCATGTGAGACAGCATTACTACTGTATCCAGGATTTGTATGTGTGGTTAGGGTGGATATGTGTGTGATGAGTGAGAGGGACTGCCTTCTTGCTTCTTTTTTTTCTTTATTGTGGATACATTTAGTTGCAACACCCCCTCATGTATGCATGGCTCAAATAATTATATCATACCAGAAATTTTTGCTTGAGAGCTGTGTTACTAAGCCACTCTGGAAGTACTATTGTGGAAGTCTATTTCCTGGAAAATTTTGCTGTACTGTTGCCTATGTCAAGATGCCAAATAGTTACTTAAAAAAAAACTCAGCCCATACTTTATAGTCACACATAAGAAAATGTGCAAGTTTTGTGAACTGTTATTTAGTTATTATGGCAGGAACTCACAGGTTGTTCATCAAACCCATTTCTCTTTCTGCCTGATATACACACTGACATTCCCTGGTCTCTTGCAGTTAGATGTGGTCATGTGATTATGCTCTGGCCTATGGAAAGTACATAACCAATAAAAATCTCCTGTATAATTCTCTGTCTCTCAATTCTACCATCCATAGGCTATATGACAAGGTCTAGGCCAATTTTGTAAGCATACATTGAAAATGGTACAGGTTCCTATAATTTCTGTGCCTACATGATTTCCCTCTTTGCCCCTACATTATTCCTCACCATCAACTGAACTTTAGAGAAGCTAAATTTCTATTGTATTCAGTCACTGAATTAATAGGGTTTACTTATTACAGCAGCCAATCAAAGCTGATACAATGGCATAAATTTAGAAGATCCTATATGTTGACTGCCTCTCACCATCTTCTCTCTACTAATATTGCTTTTATGTAGGTGACTGGTTCACTGTTTCTGAGAGTTACTACCAACAGAATTTTTAATGAAATGTACCTCTTACACAAGGATGTTATAGGGATTATTGTAATATTTTCATAAATCTTTCAGGGGTCCTTGGAGCAAAGACTCCATATAAAGCAATGTAATGATGCTCATTTTATTATACACTATAATTTTAATGAATAATACTGCATAATATAAATATAAAACAACTATTTACAGAAACAATTGTTTCTCTGAAGTAAACACTCTGAATATATCAGAATAATTTCATGGAACAAATTAAGAAAGCACATGTACTATCTATCCATTCTGTTGTCTTCCATTTTCATAGTTACAAAGCTAAAATGCTTAGAAAGGACTAATAATTATTTCCAGTAACAAAGAAAAACTAATCCATTTCTTTTTTAATCCAACCAGCTTTATTTATAAAAATAGCAGAGAATTTCTGGTTCTGATTTGTACCTTCTACCCATCCATTAAAAGTAGATAACTTCTTGCCCTGACCCTCTCATGTAGGTCTCCAAAATTGCTTCCCTTCACTGGAATATATTCTCCATGGGTCAAAAAACTCCCACATTCAGGATATCTATTTTTGTCACAATGCCATGATTCATAATTTTCCTCATAATATCATGAGGTGTATCATAGTAAGTTCTGTCTTCTGAACAGCTCTGAAAAGTACAGAATGTATTGTCTACACAAACAGAGCACTTTCTGGCTTTTAGGCCTTTGTTCCTGACGCTCTCTCCATTTGTGAAGTATCTTTCTGTGAATCAAAATGTTCCTCATATCTCAAGGGATCATTCCTAAACTCTGTAAAACGCATCTCTGATGGATTTTATTTCTTTTTTTGCTCTGTCCAGAGAGCCTCCAAACACATGGTGACCTGACTTTCCTACTCATATAACTAAGAACCATATGGCAATCCCTACTACAAAGTTGCATGTGAACAAGGTTCACAGAAATAACACCCAGTCCAAGACCACCATGGGTGACCACACTCAAGTGTAGTGCATGCCTGCAGTGGGCACCGTCCATATGGATGATGATGTAGACTAGAATAGTGTAGTACACAGTTGTAGAAGTAGCCCTGCTCACTACCCATATTCTTTAGTCTTTTTTTATGTTGTTAGTTCCAATGCCCTTCACCCATTCCATGGCTGTAACTGAAACCTTTTTCTCTGTCATGTGCAAGTGCTACACCTCTAAAAATAATCCCAATAATCCACTCTTTGCTACAATTCTTGTTGTTTTTCTAGTTTTCTCATTCCTTTATTCACACTAAATATGTTCTTCAACCTTTCCAGACTTTTCTTTCCCCTGTTCCCAGCATTGTTACCCCTTTTACTCAGCCCCCTTCCTGGCCTCACTTTCTTACTCAGCCTGGACTTCTTTGTCAATCTCCTTATGAGCACAGCCACAGATATTCCCCACCATCTAGTTCTAAGTCAGAAAAATCTGAAATCCTTTGACTGCCTTTCATACACCCTATATCCTTCATCCTTTCTCAGTTTTCTTTAAAAAAATGCCTCTGCTTTGTGGCCCACTTTTTTCTTAAGCCATGGTAACTGGTCTCTTTGTATGGAGTTTGTACTGCTGCCCTGGGCTGCTTGCCATCAGCTCAGCAGCACTACCCCTCCCTATACAGGCTTGGGAAAGTCACTCCCCAGAACACCTCACTCTACATGGTTCTAGGTTAAGAGGTTATCATCATGAGAAAGTCAGGCTAGAATTAGGCTGAGGCAAAGCAGAAGTTACTATTCTCTGAAAGCAGGTGACATAAGAGCAAGGTAAAGAGGAGAGCCTCCATGGCTTTGGGGGAAGCTCTTAAGACCCATATGCTTTCCCACAAAACTAAGACAGTTACTAGGTACTTTCCACAGATTGTTGAGACATGTTACAGCTTCTGGAAAACTTTTTGAAAGTTTTTCTTTTAATTCCAGTTAGTTAACATATAGTTGTTACATTAGTTTCCAGATAAAATATAATGATTCAACACTTCTATACATCACCTGGTGCTCATCATATAACAAGTCCTTAATCCCCATCACCTATTTCACCCATCTGCCCACCCACCTCCCCTCTGGTAACCATAAGTTTGTTCTCTATAGTTGAGAGTCGGTTTCTTGGTTTGCCTCTCTCCTTTTTCTCTTCCCTCATTTGTTTTGTTTCTTAAATTTCACATAGGAGTGAAATCATATGGTATTTGCCTTTCTCCGACTTACTTCACTTAGCATTGCACTCTCTAGCTCATCCACATCATTGCAAATGGTAAGATTTCATTCTTTTTGATGGCTGGGTAATATTCCATTACACACACACACACACACACACACACACACACACACATACATACCACTTCTTCTTTATCCATTCATCAGTTGATGAGCACTTGGGCTGTTTACATAGTTTGGCTATTGTAGATAATGCTGCTGTAAACATTGGGGTGCATGTATCCCTTTGAGTTAGTATTTTTATATTCTTTGGGTAAATACCCAGTAGTGCAATTGCTGGATCATAGATTAGTTCTATTTTTAACTTTGTGAGGAACATCCATTCTTTTTTCCAGAGTGACTGCAGCAGTTTTCATTCCCACCAACAGTGCATGAGTGTTCCCCTTTCTCCACATCCTTGGCAATACCTGTTGTTTCCTGTGTTGTTGATTTTAGCCATTCTGACAGCTATGAGGTGATATGTCATTGTAGTTTTGATCCCTGATGGATCGGTGATTTTGAACATCTTCTCATGTATCCATTGGAGTTTCTGGCAAACTTTTGAGAAAGATTTACATTAGTGGTCCACGCTGAAATATTTTGTGTACATTTCTCTGACCTTTGGGCAACAGCTCCCTTTGTCCTCTGTGACAGCTTCCCTGAGCTTCATTCCTTCAGTTCATCCAACAAGCTCTGTAAACCTTTAATTCTATATGAAACCCTTTCTGCACAGAATACATGGAATGGCATATGTTATCTGAGTGAATGCTGAAGAATTCACCCAAACACCCCCTGAATTTATTTTAGCAAATATCACCAATAATCTCCAAAGTTCCCAAACCCAGAATATTTTCATCTTTATTTGGTGTCTCTGAAACTGTTGCCAATGTGACAAATGCTTTCTTGGAACTTACTACCCTTATAGAACCTAGAGATTAGTAGAGGAGATATTTACATATATAATAATATGTATGTAATAAAATGTGCTATAAAAGGAAAAACCTTCCATGCATATAAAGAGGAAAAAAGCAACTGGATTTATTTTGGTAAATTATTATGAAGGATTCCCTCTGAAGCTTCCCAACTACACTGAACTTTCCTGGGGCCTCCACAGAGTACATGGGCCATCTTGGGTGGTATTAACATACCTAAGGACTTTCTTCCTTTGTCCCTTTTTTCTTTTATCCTCTACAATATAACCTCGCTATGTCCACAAATATATGCTCTTGATTTTCTGTCCTGTACATTTTTGTTTCTAATTATGGCCAAAACTAAGGAACAAAGGAAACCATAAGCAAAATTGAAAGATTTCATGTGAGTAAAGAAAATCTATTTACAAAATTCTCTGTTCAGAGTTTACAGGCTTCAAAGATTAGATTTATTCAAATAAATACCTGATGTTAACCCAAAAGCAAAGATCTTGAGGTTTTCTACCATTAGATCCCCTTTGGAGAGTAATACCAATTGTATACAAATATACAGAATAGGCATTCACAGCTACTATCCACAACTATTTAATGAAAAAGCAATTAAGCAAAAAATGTATATACATGCAAAAAAACAATCTTATTAGATTGGGTTCTTTAGGAAATCAAGGGCGAGATCCTCAACTACTTCATAATGTAATATGTTAATAGATCTAACAGTAACAATCAATTTAGTGTGTGAAATTCACTCTTCTGTAATATTTTGACTACAATGATATTCCACAAGCTGTCAGCATGGATAGAAAATTTCCATAATTTTATAAAAACTAGGTCAACATCATATAGATATACTCTACATAATCCAGCCTATTCTGTCGATATCTTAACTCTAGCAGAAATGTGAATTCCATAATACTGCGAAATCAAACAAGAATTTCTAAAATAGAAGGAATTGGAAAATGTACTATACCTCCAAGTTAAATTCAGATGTGGAAAATACATGTGTATCACAATAGATTTATATAAGGAATGCTGCAGATGAAATAAATAAGAATTTTGGTATGATAGTCATTTTAGTTGATTACATCATAGCCTGAATTTAGAAAATCTATGATGTTACCATGGAAACTGTTTTTGCTGAAATGTAGTTATAGATATCCTTTAAGTACAAATTAAATTAATTGAAGGCAGGGGTACAATGTTGGAAACATTTAGAGGCTTAAAGAACAGTTTATTCTACTTACCTAGAAGAATTAAAAAGTGCTAGAAAAGGAATAAACTTGCCTCCCAAAATGAATTATACATAAAAAATACTCTTCAAAGAAAACTGTGCACACTTTAAAATCCACTTAGAATAATATGAACTCTAAACACTAACACAACTTCAACATGATGTTTACAATCTAGTGGGAATAAAGCCATGAACTCTGATGACTATTTCAGTTTTCAAAGCCCAGGTGGAAGAATTAACCTTCCTAGAGATTACCTGGCATATAGTAGACACTTAATAAGTGTTTGTTGACTAAAAATGAATGGAGAAAATAGCCTAGAATGCAGAAATGGTACAGTGTTACTGCTGGGATTCAGTGAGGCTCAGTATATAGTACTTTATTTCCCTTTTTTTTTTTTCCTGAGCCAGTTAAAAATAAAGAAAAGCAAATGGAGGATTTTATGGACTGTATGCTTTCGTCCCCCCAAAATTCACATATTAAATCCCTAGTCCCCAGTGAGATGGTATTTGGAGGTGGGGCTTTTGGGAGATCATTAGACCTAGCTGAGGTCATGAGGGTGGGGCCTCCATGATGGGATAAGTGTCCTTAAGAAAAGGAAAATATCAGAGTCCTTTTCTTCTCTCTTTCTCTCTTTCTGCCATGTGAAGATATAGCAAGAAGGTGAACATCTGAAAATGAGGAAAAAGCTCTCACCAGTCACCACCAACTCTGCTGGTACCTGGATCTTGGACTTCCCAACCTCAAGAGCCATGAGAAATAAATGTCTGTTGTTCAAGTCATCCAGGCTATGAGTATAGTGTTGTAGCAGATGGAACAGACTAAGAGAGAAGACTTATTACAAACATTTCCTTTAATGCTGAATAATCTGATAAAAGATAATGGGGTTATAGCTACGGCAAGCAGATTTCCTAATTGTGAACTCAGATTTTAACAGACACCAGTTCGGGCACATGAAGCATTAAGGACACCACAGGCCTTCTCACATGGGAGCCTACATCCCTAAATCTTAACACATAGAGAAGCATACTTTCTCTGAACAATTTTGGACCCAGAGAGAGAGATAAAAAGAAATAACTAAGCAAGCATATTCAATTTATTCTTCCAAAATTTGTAGGTCACATAACCTATCCACTTCCCCAAGAAAGAAGCATGTGAGGATGGGAGATAGGCAATAATTGTTATGTGAATGGATTACCCTTTATATGAAAAGAAGCATCTAGACTGAAAAAATGTATTCTCTGCATATCGATTATGGGAAGACTTTGATAATCAATTAAGCACAGGATAGGATCAATATACCCTTAAATAGGTTAAATCAGGGTACTTTCAGTCATTCATTTATTTAACAAGTGTTTGCTGATAGCTACTAGGTCCAGAAATTCTTAAAGACATCGGGGTTATGAGGAATAAGAGGTTAGACATGGTTTACATTCTTACGAGTTTTATAACCTACAAGGTAGATGTGTATTGAACAAGCAATTTTAATTTAGCATGGTATTAGGATAGAGGAAGGAAAGGGTACTCTAGAAGCTCATCAGTGAGATATTTAACCTTGTGAAGCTGAGGAATTCTACCTGAAGGTCTCAGTTTGAAACTTGAAGCAGAGAACCAAAGCACTGGTAAGAATTAGCCAGGTAAAGAAAGTGTTTCTCAGGCAAACAGGCAAAGAGAATATGTAGTGAGCAAACCAAAAGAAATCCAAGAAGGCTAGAATGTAGTGTGAAGATCAGAAAAGAGACAGATTCTGCTAAAGAAGCAGGCAGAAGAGAGAAATGCCCAGTTTCACATTTTAATAAAATCATTTTAGCTCCCAAGGGGAGAAAGAGTTAAAAAACAAAGTTAGAGATACAATGAACTATTTTTTTTTAAGTGAAAGAAATTGGTGGTGTGAACAAGGAGACCAAGCACAAAAGGAAATAGAAATATTTTGTACACAGAATAACCAAGATTTGGTGATCTTGGGTAAGTATCCAAAATGAGGATGAAAGAAAGGGAGATTAATGTATTTCTGCCTTAACTAGCTAAGTGGATGCTGGTGTCATTCAATAAAATAGAAACCCAGGTAAAGGCAGTTTAGAAATGTTAAAGCAAAATGACAAATACATTTTGGTACACTTTAGGTTCATCTTTCTATAGAATATCCAAATAGAAATACCCAGTAAACAGTTGGATATACAGGTCCAGAGATTAGGAAAACAAGTCGGATTGGAAATACAAAGTGGGGATCAATGACATATAAATGATGCCTGAAGTTACAACCATTTTATCAAGTGAATTGAACACAGTAGATACAATCAGCAAACAACATTATTTAACCACCACTTCCTTCAAATGCACTCTATGAGATTTCCCTTCTATTCCTCCAATATCCAACATCTACGTCCTGTGACTTTTAATCACCTTTATGTAAGGAATTACATTCCTTTAAGTCACATATAAAGGTTCTACATAAATGGATTTTTTTCCCATAATACCTTAAGTATACTGTGTTATAGATGTGAACCGAACCTAAACAATATTTATGCTTCTTGTGACAGATGACACAGGGAAACAGAGAGATCACTAAAGAACCAGTGAGGAAATCCATCTCAGATCTTGGAAAAGAGATGATTTAGCACATTCTTTAATTTTGTAGAAAAAAAATAGCTTAAGATTACTAAGAGAAAAATAGTACCAATATCTTGGTTTTCTTCTGTCCTAGAGTTGTGATTTTTCAAATAATAGTAACTTAAAAATAAAAATCACTTCATTGCAGAGGATCGTCCGGAAGATGGCAGCGTAGGAGGACGCGGGGCTCACAGCGCGTCCTGCCGATCACTTAGATTCCACCTACACCTGCCTAAAGAACCCAGAAAACCGCCAGAGGATTAGCAGAAGGGAGTCTCCGGAGTCAAGCGCAGACTAGAGGCCCACGGAAGAGGGTAGGAAGGGCGGCGAGGCGGTGCGCGCTCCACGGACTGGCGGGAGGGAGCCGGGGCGGAGGGGCGGCTCGCCGGCCAAGCGGAGCCCCCGAGTCTGGCTGGCAAAAGCGGAGGGGCCGGACAGACTGTGTTCCGACAGCAAGCGCGACTTAGCGTCTGGGAGGTCATAAGTTAACAGCTCTGCTCAGAAAGCGGGAAGGCTGGAGGACAAAGGGAGGGAGAGCTGCTGAGCCCCCGGACGGCAGAGCTCAGCTTGGCGGGGAACAAAGGCGCCAGCGCCATCTCCCCCGCCCATCCCCCAGCCAAAATCCCAAAGGGAACCAGTTCCTGCCAAGGAACTTGCTCGCTCCGCGCAAACACCCAACTCTGTGCTTCTGCGGAGCCAAACCTCTGGCAGCGGATCTGACTCCCTCTCGCTGCCACAGGGCTCCTCCTGAAGTGGATCACCTAAGGAGAAGCGAGCTAAGCCTGCCCCTCCAGCCCCCGTGCACCTTGCCTACCCACCCCAGCTAATACGCCAGATCCCCAGCAACACAAGCCTGGCAGGGTGCAAGTAGCCCAGACGGGACACGCCACCCCACAGTGAATCCCGCCCCTAGGAGAGGGGAAGAGAAGGCACACACCAGTCTGACTGTGGCCCCAGCAGTGGGCTGGGGGCAGACATCGGGTCGGACTGCGGCCCCGCCCACTAACTCCAGTTATACACCACAGCACAGGGGAAGTGCACTGCAGGTCCTCACCACGCCAGGGACTCTCCAAAATGACCAAACGGAAGAATTCCCCTCAGAAGAATCTCCAGGAAATAACAACAGCTAATGAACTGATCAAAAAGGATTTAAATAATATAACAGAAAGTGAATTTAGAATAATAGTCATAAAATTAATCGCTGGGCTTGAAAACAGTATACAGGACAGCAGAGAATCTCTTGCCACAAAGATCGAGGGACTAAGGAACAGTCACGAGGAGTTGAAAAACGCTTTAAACGAAATGCAAAACAAAATGGAATCCACGATGGCTCGGCTTGAAGAGGCAGAGGAGAGAATAGGTGAACTAGAAGATAAAGTTATGGAGAAAGAGGAAGCTGAAAGAAAGAGAGATAAAAAAATCCAGGAGTATGAGGGGAAAATTAGAGAACTAAGTGATACACTAAAAAGAAATAATATACGCATAACTGGTATCCCAGAGGAGGAAGAGAGAGGGAAAGGTGCTGAAGGGGTACTTGAACAAATTATAGCTGAGAACTTCCCTGAACTGGGGAAGGAAAAAGGCATTGAAATCCAAGAGGCACAGAGAACTCCCTTCAGACGTAACTTGAATCGATCTTCTGCACGACATATCATAGTGAAACTGGCAAAATACAAGGATAAAGAGAAAATTCTGAAAGCAGCAAGGGATAAACGTGCCCTCACATATAAAGGGAGACCTATAAGACTCGTGACTGATCTCTCCTTTGAAACTTGGCAGGCCAGAAAGGCTTGGCACGATATCTACAGTGTGCTAAACAGAAAAAATATGCAGCCGAGAATCCTTTATCCAGCAAGTCTGTCATTTAGAATAGAAGGAGAGATAAAGGTCTTCCCAAACAAACAAAAACTGAAGGAATTTGTCACCACGAAACCAGCCCTACAAGAGATCCTAAGGGGGATCCTGTGAGACAAAGTACCAGAGACATCACTACAAGCATAAAACATACAGACATCACAATGACTCTAAACCCATATCTTTCTATAATAACACTGAATGTAAATGGATTAAATGTGCCAACTAAAAGACATAGGGTATCAGAATGGATAAAAAAACAAGACCCATCTATTTGCTGCCTACAAGAGACTCATTTTAGATCTGAGGACACCTTTAGATTGAGAGTGAGGGGATGGAGAACTATTTATCATGCTCCTGGAAGCCAAAAGAAAGCTGGAGTAGCCATACTTATATCAGACAAACTAGACTTTAAATTAAAGGCTGTAACAAGAGATGAAGAAGGGCATTATATAATAATCACAGGGTCTATCCACCAGGAAGAGCTAACTATTATAAATGTCTATGCGCCAAATACCCGAGCCCCCAGATATATAAAACAATTACTCATAAACATAAGCAACCTTATTGATAAGAATGTGGTCATTGCAGGGGACTTTAACACCCCACTTACAGAAATGGATAGATCATCTAGACACACAGTCAATAAAGAAACAAGGGCCCTGAATGATACATTGGATCAGATGGACTTGACAGATATATTTAGAACTCTGCATCCCAAAGCAACAGAATATACTTTCTTCTCGAGTGCACATGGAACATTCTCCAAGATAGATCATATACTGGGTCACAAAACAGCCCTTCATAAGTTTACAAGAATTGAAATTATACCATGCATACTTTCAGACCACAATGCTATGAAGCTTGAAATCAACCACAGGAAAAAGTCTGGAAAACCTCCAAAAGCATGGAGGTTAAAGAACACCCTACTAACGAATGAGTGGGTCAACCAGGCAATTAGAGAAGAAATTAAAATATATATGGAAACAAACGAAAATGAAAATACAACAATCCAAACGCTTTGGGATGCAGCGAAGGCAGTCCTGAGAGGAAAATACATTGCAATCCAGGCCTATCTCAAGAAACAAGAAAAATCCCAAATACAAAATCTAACAGCACACCTAAAGGAAATAGAAGCAGAACAGCAAAGGCAGCCTAAACCCAGCAGAAGAAGAGAAATAATAAAGATCAGAGCAGAAATAAACAATATAGAATCTAAAAAAACGGTAGAGCAGATCAACGAAACCAAGAGTTGGTTTTTTGAAAAAATAAACAAAATTGACAAACCTCTAGCCAGGCTTCTCAAAAAGAAAAGGGAGATGACCCAAATAGATAAAATCATGAATGAAAATGGAATGATTACAACCAATCCCTCAGAGATACAAACAATTATCAGGGAATACTATGAAAAATTATATGCCAGCAAATTGGACAACCTGGAAGAAATGGACAAATTTCTAAACACCCACACTCTTCCAAAACTCAATCAGGAGGAAATAGAAAGCTTGAACAGACCCATAACCAGCGAAGAAATTGAATCGGTTATCAAAAATCTCCCAACAAATAAGAGTCCAGGACCAGATGGCTTCCCAGGGGAGTTCTACCAGACGTTTAAAGCAGAGATAATACCTATCCTTCTCAAGCTATTCCAAGAAATAGAAAGGGAAGGAAAACTTCCAGACTCATTCTATGAAGCCAGTATTACTTTGATTCCTAAACCAGACAGAGACCCAGTAAAAAAAGAGAACTACAGGCCAATATCCCTGATGAATATGGATGCAAAAATTCTTAATAAGATACTAGCAAATCGAATTCAACAGCATATAAAAAGAATTATTCACCATGATCAAGTGGGATTCATTCCTGGGATGCAGGGCTGGTTCAACATTCGCAAATCGATCAACGTGATACATCACATTAACAAAAAAAAAGAGAAGAACCATATGATCCTGTCAATCGATGCAGAAAAGGCCTTTGACAAAATCCAGCACCCTTTCTTAATAAAAACCCTTGAGAAAGTCGGGATAGAAGGAACATACTTAAAGATCATAAAGGCCATTTATGAAAAGCCCACAGCTAACATCATCCTCAACGGGGAAAAACTGAGAGCTTTTTCCCTGAGATCAGGAACACGACAGGGATGCCCACTCTCACCGCTGTTGTTTAATATAGTGCTGGAAGTTCTAGCATCAGCAATCAGACAACAAAAGGAAATCAAAGGCATCAAAATTGGCAAAGATGAAGTCAAGCTTTCGCTTTTTGCAGATGACATGATATTATACATGGAAAATCCGATAGACTCCACCAAAAGTCTGCTAGAACTGATACATGAATTCAGCAAAGTTGCAGGATACAAAATCAATGTGCAGAAATCAGTTGCATTCTTATACACTAACAATGAAGCAACAGAAAGACAAATGAAGAAACTGATCCCATTCACAATTGCACCAAGAAGCATAAAATACCTAGGAATAAATCTAACCAAAGATGTAAAAGATCTGTATGCTGAAAACTATAGAAAGCTTATGCAGGTAATTGAAGAAGATATAAAGAAATGGAAAGACATTCCCTGCTCATGGATTGGAAGAATAAATATTGTCAAAATGTCAATACTACCCAAAGCTATCTACACATTCAATGCAATCCCAATCAAAATTGCACCAGCATTCTTCTCGAAACTAGAACAAGCAATCCTAAAATTCATATGGAACCACAAAAGGCCCCGAATAGCCAAAGTAATTTTGAAGAAGACCAAAGCAGGAGGCATCACAATCCCAGACTTTAGCCTCTACTACAAAGCTGTCATCATCAAGACAGCATGGTATTGGCACAAAAACAGACACATAGACCAATGGAATAGAATAGAAACCCCAGAACTAGACCCACAAACGTATGGCCAACTCATCTTTGACAAAGCAGGAAAGAACATCCAATGGAAAAAAGACAGTCTCTTTAACAAATGGTGCTGGGAGAACTGGACAGCAACATGCAGAAGGTTGAAACTAGACCACTTTCTCACACCATTCACAAAAATAAACTCAAAATGGATAAAGGACCTGAATGTGAGACAGGAAACCATCAAAACCTTAGAGGAGAAAGCAGGAAAAGACCTCTCTGACCTCAGCCGTAGCAATCTCTTACTCGGCACATCCCCAAAGGCAAGGGAATTAAAAGCAAAAGTGAATTACTGGGACCTTATGAAGATAAAAAGCTTCTGCACAGCAAAGGAAACAACCAACAAAACTAAAAGGCAACCTACGGAATGGGAAAAGATATTTGCAAATGACACATCGGACAAAGGGCTAGTATCCAAAATCTATAAAGAGCTCATCAAACTCCACACCCGAAAAACAAATAACCCAGTGAAGAAATGGGCAGAAAACATGAATAGACACTTCTCTAAAGAAGACATCCGGATGGCCAACAGGCACATGAAAAGATGTTCAACGTCGCTCCTTATCAGGGAAATACAAATCAAAACCACACTCAGATACCACCTCACGCCAGTCAGAGTGGCCAAAATGAAGAAATCAGGAGACTATAGATGCTGGAGAGGATGTGGAGAAACAGGAACCCTCTTGCACTGTTGGTGGGAATGCAAATTGGTGCAGCCGCTCTGGAAAGCAGTGTGGAGGTTCCTCAGAAAATTAAAAACAGACCTACCCTATGACCCAGCAATAGCACTGCTAGGAATTTATCCAAGGGATACAGGAGTACTGATGCATAGGGGCACCTGTACCCCAATGTTTATAGCGGCACTCTCAACAATAGCCAAATTATGGAAAGAGCCTAAATGTCCATCAACTGATGAATGGATAAAGAAATTGTGGTTTATATACACAATGGAATACTACGTGGCAATGAGAAAAAATGAAATATGGCCTTTTGTAGCAACATGGATGGAACTGGAGAGTGTGATGCTAAGTGAAATAAGCCATACAGAGAAAGACAGAGAAACTTAACAGAAACCCATGGGGGAGGGGAAGGGAAAAAAAAAAAGAGGTTAGAGTGGGAGAGAGCCAAAGCATAAGAGACTGTTAAAAACTGAGAACAAACTGAGGGTTGATGGGGGGTGGGAGGGAGGGCAGGGTGGGTGATGGGTATTGAGGAGGGCACCTTTTGGGATGAGCACTGGGTGTTGTATGGAAACCAATTTGACAGTAAATTTCATATATTAAAAAATAAAAAAAAAAATCACTTCATTGCAAAGAAAAAATTAATGAACTACCCAAAATATTTGAAATGAGGCTCAGATGTTTAAATATCAGGATGTTTCCATGGGCACTAAATTTAGAATTCAAGAAAGTAATGTGGGGCATTCATTCAAACATTATTCTAAGCAAAGTTTGAGAACACCAATAGGAAAAGACGGGAAAAAATGCATCCTGTGAAATATCTCTAGCTGTTATCACACTTGTTTAATATTGATGGAATGTCCATGGTGTCTAAGGTGTTAAACTTAACACATACAAAGCAGTTCTGGGCCCCCAGAATTGTCAGTTTACTATGCATATGAATAAACAAGTCCAAAATGTATGTAAATTGACTTTTTTGAATCTAATATATTTTGGCCTTATTTCCAAGCCATATTGGGATTTTGTTTGACAGACCAATAATGTCTAAGGAACTATAATCTTAATTTTGCCCATTATATTTCTGATTTTTTTAGAGTGTTGATGTTTACTTTCAGGAGGTCATATTTTGAGGAAAAAACCCATCCCATCTTCCAACTCTCCTCCATTCATAATTAAGCCCATCAAGTGTGGACTTCTAACCCATTCAAAGGCTATTTCATACAATAGATACAAATCTATGACCCAGCTAAAGAAACACACACACACACACACACACACTCAATTAGTAGGCACAAAGAGTCTCCAGAAACTAAACTGGGAAATTAAAAAATGAGATACTGAGAAACATAGCTAAAATATACACATTTATATGTATAAAGAAAAGCCATGAGAAGGGCCATAAAGGATTCTAAAAACTAGAGTTATGATAAATCAAAGTTTGGGGCACCTGACTGGCTCAGTCAGTTAAGCATCCAACTCTTGATTTTGGCTCGGATCATGACCTGACAGTTCATGGGCTCAAGCCCCCATTAGGGCTTTGCACTGACAGCATGGAACCTGCTTGGGATTTTCTCTTCCCTCTCCAAATAAATAAATGAACTTTAAAAAAAAATCATAATGCCTGGTTAGAAGTTACAATTTATAGTTTTTTTCTGTTTCTGTTTTGTCTTGAATAAACAGAGTAGAAGTAGCTTATTGGTAATAGGGAGTAAAATAGACATAATAAGCAAAATGTCATGGGGAGAGCCACGGAGTCATGTTAATGGTAAAGCTGTAGAAAGGATAGTCATGAATTCCTTCTACTAGGATCCCAGTGTGACAGTGGATTCAGAACTAACTTTATAGATGTGTAATGTTTCTGGGATTTCTGTGAGGCTTTATTTCTCTTGTCTAGGACCATGGTGAATGTTTGTAAAGGTTGTACTTTTATAAAAGTGTCTACTCCAAGGCAGAGGACTATAGTGATACCCCACCTACATTCAGAGCCGTGGTGACCTGGACAAAGGAACACCTTTGTAGGAGTCATACAACCACTCCAGTGTCTTCTAATCTGCATACTGTGGCCCCACCCATATCAACCCAAGTGAAATGTGAGAATAAAGTCCCGCTTTGCTACTTAAATCTGTTTTTTGAAATGAAAAGTACCCAACATAAACAGCAAGTTACTCTATTTTTCCCTCATGTGTATGAAAAGCGTGCTCTTACAGTATCACCCCATACTTATTAGAGTAGCTATTATCAAGAGACAAATAGCAAGTGTTAGTAAGAATGTAGAGAAAAGAGAACCCTCATACACTGTTGGTGGGAATATAAATTGGCACAACTACTATAGAAAACAGGAAGAATTTCCTCAAAAAATTAAAAATAGATGGGCACCTGGGTGGCTCAGTCACTTAAGCATCTGACTTCGACTCAGGTCATGATCTCAGTCCATGAGTTAAAGCCCCACATTGGGCTGTGTGCTGACAGCTCAGAGCATGGAGCTTGCTTCAGATTCTGTGTTTCCCTCACTTGCTGCCCCTCCCCAATTCTATGTCTGTCTCTCACTCAAAAATAAATACACATTTAAAAAATTTATTTAAAAAAATAGAACTACCCTATGATACATCAAATCCACTTTTGGGTACTTATTGGGGAAAAAAAACTAATCCAAAAAGATACACACACCTTCCATGTTCACTGCAGCATTATTTACAATATTCAAGACATGGAAACAACGTGTTTATCAATAGATAAATGGGTAAAGAAAAGGTGATACACTCATGTGCGTGCGTGCGCGCACGCACACACACACAATGAAACATTACACAGTTAACAAAAAGAAGGAAGTCCTGCCATTTGTAGTAACATGGACGGACCCCAAGGGTATTAATCTAAGTGAAATAAGGCAGAGAAAGAAAATATCATATGATCTCACTTATAGGTAAAAACATAAAAAATGCAGTGTGCCTGGGTGGTTCTGTCAGTTAAGTGTCAGACTATTGGTTTCAGCTGAGGTCATGATCCCATGGTTTGTGAGATCAAGCCCCGTGTTGGGCTTTACAATGGCAACACAGAGCCTGCTTGGGATTCTCTGTCTCCCTCTCTCTAACTAACTAACTAACCAACTAACTAACTAAACTAACTAACTAAACAAACAAACATTTAAAAAATATATAAAAAATGAAACTCAGAGAATAGATTGATGGTTGCCAGGGGGGTGGGGGGTGGGATTGGAAGTGGGTGAAATAGAGAAGGAGCTCAAAGTTACAAACTTCCAGTCATAAAATATGTAAGTTATGGGGATCTAATCTACAGCATGGTGGCTATGGTTAATAACACCGTATTGTATGTCTGAAAGTTGCTAAGTGAACAGATCTTAAATGTTCTCATCAAGAGAAAAAGAATATTTTTAACTATGTATGGTAATGGGTGTTAAATAGACTTACTGTGGTGACTATTTCACAATATATACATATATTGGATCATTGTGTCATATACCTGAAACTAATGTTATATGTCAATATCTCAATCTTTAAAAAAAAAAAAAGCATAGAAGGAAAAAATAGGCTCTAATAGTTCATCTCTAACATTCCTTCAAGTACTGTTATCTATTATTTCCTTTAAATTTAGTGTATTTTTTTTCAGAATTTAGGTCTTGTAATCTCACTCTGTTTTCATACAGATGATACAATCCTGTGTGGATCTTCATTGCAGGAAACGTAAGATGTTTTTATTCATACTTAAACTTATTTTAATTGCATCCTTTAAAAAAACATCTTATTTTAGACAAAGGTTTGTCATTCTCTGAAGTATAAATAGGACAGTGACAAAATACTTAGTCTCTTCCTTTACACTGCATGTATTCTAATAAGGAAACTAAAAATATAAATAATTACAATAAAATGGAGGTTATGACACAGTGTAATGGAAGCATATAGGATTCATGTCAAGCCCAAATTTGGGGATTAGGGATCAGGAAGAGCTTTCTGGAGAAGATTAAATCTAATTTGAGTTTTAAAGAGAAGGAGATAGCTAGTTAAGGGAAAAGTCAGAAAGGTATTCTAGGCAAGAGAACAGATGTGGAAAAGAATCAATTATTCAGATAGAGAAGAGCTTTATAGCAGTGGTGATCAAGGATTTTTTAAATTATAGCTTACTTGAATGGAGTCCAAGACCTACAGCCCTCTGAAGACAACTATTTAAAAAATTAAAGAGACATAAATAAATTTAAGTGATCTTCTGATATTAATATGTATGAATTAATCTCATCAAGATTAAAATATCATTATTTATTTAATTATATGTTTAAATAATAACCTATACATTTTATATTAACCCTGTAAATCATTACACTTACTTTGGTAACGTAATGCCCTTTAGATTTTTTTAATTTTTTTTTTTGCATAGGTAATATATGCACATAAAAAAACAATATGCAATAGAAATTATTTCACTCTGTGTCTCCCAGATCCCTACAGAGGCTACAAATACTGATAATTTTCTTTGTGTCTTTCCAAACATATCTATAAACACAGATTTCGACACAATATACAATTGAACTTTTCTTTCTGGGACTCAAGAATATATATTGGAGAGTTGTCCAGACTATTCAGTGCATTAATTTAATATTTCTAATTTTTTATTTTTAACTAATTTTAGACTTGCAGAAAAGTTGCAAAATATTCAAATTTCCCTGTATCTCTTATTATGCTTTCCATAATGTTAACATCTAATATACCATAGCATAATTATCAAAAACAGGAAATAAACACTGTTACAATATTATCACTTAAACCACACACCTTATTCTAATTTCAGCAAATTTTCCACTATTGTAATTTTTCTGTTCCACAATGCTCTCCAGAGTCCCACATTGCATTTTGTTATAACTCCCTGGTCTTCTAGCCTGTACAAGTTCCTCAGTCTTCCCTTGCCTTTTATGACCCTGATATTCGAGAAATACTAATCAATTATTTTATAGAATTTCCCTCAATATGGCTTTGTCTAATTTTTTTCATAATTTGTATGAGATTATGCATTTTTGGCATGAATGCCACAAAAATGACTTTTTAAGGATGCTTAGAGAAGTGCTTGATTCCAGGGCTGGGACAATGAAAATACAAGGTTAACCTGGAATATCTTGTGATGTAAGAAAATAAGAAAATGCTCAAAAAATGGGGACTTTTGAAAGAACAGAAGAGCCAACAAGACTTATGACCTCTAACCAAATGGTCCTAATGACCAAAGCTGGATCAAATTGAGCAACAAAATAATAATGGTATTGGATTTTATAGAATTAAATATTCATGGGTTTGTAGTGATATACATAATTGAGTAAATAGAGGAAGGAATAGCTTTAAAAATAAAATCCTACTTAGTGAATTAGAATAGAGAAATGGAGAATCAACTTTAATCAAGCACCACAATAATTATTGCAGCCAAGACCCACCAATAGATACTCAAATTAGTAGGCAAAATTTTAAGGAGAAACAAGATTAGTCTAGTCTCAGAGTATCTTCCATTAAAGACTATTAAGTATAAAAGAAAAAAGTAACTTTGTGGTAAAGAAATTTGATATATCCTAACTTAATCATATGATCAAGGTATCCATCATTTGTAGTAAGATATGTGAGCAATTTGGTGGATGCACGGATAAGGACACAAAATCATAATTTTTAATAGGTAACTTTTTAAATAGATAACATTTATGAGATCTAAAATTTTTTAAATATTCATTTTTTTAAATGTAAGACTATACAATGTGAGTCTCTGTACTCAAAGGCCCAATATGTGCATGATTTCTAACACCTGTAAGTATGTCTAGAATATATTTCCAGAAGTAAAATCATTTGATCAAAATGTATATGTAGTCTGTTATGTGAACATTTTAACCAAATTGCCCTCCATAAAGGTTGTGCCAATTTACCTTCAACACAATGGATATGCTATAGTTTCAACAACAGGATGTGTTACTGAATATTTAAAATTTTACAAATTTTATGGGTGATACATGATGTTTCAGTATAGTTTTAATTCAGATATCTCTTAAAGAAGTACAACTGGCTCAACATCATGCATTATCTGAGTAGGTGTTTTTCATAGTGTCTATTTTGTCATTGGAGTGATTGGTTTTTCTTTTTCCTTTTTTTTTTTCAAATTTCTGCAAACAGTTTATATATTAGAAATAACAATCCTTTATCTGTAATATGACTTGCAAATAATTTTATTTTTACCACATAGAAAACTATTTAAATAGGACATATTATTAAATAACACATACATTGTAGTGAATTAGCTTTCCAACTACTTCTACTCTCACAGTTAGAACTAGTGTAAGTTACTTTGTGTCTTAAAAGTACTAAAACGGCAAATACTTTAAAGATGAACAGTTTCCATTTCTTCTAAAATGGATCTTTAGACTTTAGGCATGTTATTTACAAGGAAGTTTTGCTTTATATTTATCAAAGAGCTATACAAATCAGGACTTCATCAAATAAAGTTTCACAGTATTTTAGATCTAGCATATTATTTTAAAGACCTAGCATTTTTAAAAATTGGGTGTAAAATGATTAGAGATTTTGCAGAAAATACTCTTTCTTACAATCATAAAACCTGAGTTTATTTGACTCAGTGTCAGGTTATCCTAGGATGCCTAATATATCAGTCAAATGAGGAATCATTGATAAGCTGCAGAAACTTGAATCCTAATTTATTACAGTAATTTTGGTACAATGCCACCTAAGAATGATCCCCATAACCATATCTTCCAAGCCTGTAAGGAATGGGTTAGTCTCTAAACCCAACATCTCGGGGGCGCCTGGGTGGCTGGGTCGGTTAAGCGTCCGACTTCGGCTCAGGTCACGATCTCGCGGTCGGTGGGTTCGAGCCCCGCGTCGGGTTCTGTGCTGACAGCTCAGAGCCTGGAGCCTGTTTCAGATTCTGTGTCTCCCTCTCTCTGTGACCCTCCCCCGTTCATGCTCTGTCTCTCTCTGTCTCAAAAATAAATGTTAAAAAAGAAAAAAAGAATTTAAACCCAACATCTCTACCATTAGGATTCTTAGTTCAAACATTGGTTGTCTTTGACTCTTTCTTCAGTTTTCCCTTTGTTACTAAAAGGAGTAAGAAACATATATTGATTAATTTCTATGGTGCTCTAAAGCAATGGTCTCCAAACTTTTTTGATTTTATGCCCACATCAGCAAAACGTTTTGAGCTTGCATCTCCACTATGCTTTATAAAATCATAAATTATATATGTTCTGCCAATCTAGTTATCAAATATTTATAAAAGATTTTTTTTCAGTTTTTGATAAATAGAAGTTCTAGTGTTTCCTTTGTCATTCCTAATGAATCCTCTTCCCTATACTCTAGAGAATCAGCATCACACTGTGGGGAGGGTTGTAATTGAGAACGTGGAAAACAGATGCATCCATAAAAATCTGGCCTGTAACGGTAGGAAACATACAATTTATTTGGAACTCATGAACAGAACAAGAAAATAGCAGCTGATAAAAAGTAAAAGATAAAATTGTTTCTTAAGAATGACAATAATTGGAGATTTAAATTCAAGGAGTTTAGAAAAGTGTTCATGCATGAGGTGAGAGTTGAATTGAGGCTTGAAAGAGGAGAGTAAGGGAAGATATACATTAAACAGATGTTACTGAATGAAAAGTTTCTGAGTGTATCATTGTACCATGCACATTAGAGTAACATGGATTAAGTTAAGAAATGGGAATGGAGTAGCACATCCATGGGGCCTGCCTAGAGAGACAAAAGGATAAAAGACCACCCACTCTGATTCTTTACAGCACCTACAGATGGTGCTAAATACTTTTACACAAAGTTCTAAAGAGTGGGCTGCTGGGAAAAAACAAGGAGTTGGCTGCTTAGTCTTTAATGTGCATTACAATCACCTCAACATCTTGTTATACTGTAGGTTCTAAAAGAGCATGAGGTGAGGTAGGAGATTCAGCAGGTCTGAGAAGCTCACAGGTGATGACAATACTGCTGATTGTGGATCACGTTTTGAAGAGCAAGTACATACAGGTCAGATTCCCCACAGGCTTTATTTTGTGACTTTTATTCTGATATAATTTCAAGGTTACAGAAGAATTTCAAGAATGAACAAGGAACTGCCATATATCCTTCACTCGAATTTATTATTATTGTAGCACCTTTCACTTTATCATTATCCAGATAAGTTCATGGATAAAAAGAAACAGAAATATGGTTATTTGGGAGCCATCTGGGAATAGATTGAAGGTATTGCACCTATTTATATCAAAATACTACAGTATGTGCTTTGTAAAACAAGGGCACTCTCTTATATAGCCATGGAACAATTATCAAAATCCAAACACTTAACAATGCTACAATTCAATTCATAGTCCATATTCAAATTTGATCAATTATCATAATATATTCAAAGCTATGTTTTTCCACCCCAGGATCCAATCTGGGATCACACCTTGCAAATGTCATATCTCATTAGTGTCCTTCAATCTGTAACCATTCTCTGGCCTTCCCTTCTGTGTGTGTGTTCACCTTGATATTTAAAAAAATATTTTTTTGTAGAATTTCTCTCAAATTAGGTCTGATGTTTCCTCATGGGTAGAGTTTTGACAAGACTATCACAGATATGATTCTGGGTGATTCTCACTACATCATATCAGTAGACAGATGATATTGTTTGTCCCAATATTGGCAATGTTAACTTTGGTCCTTTGGTTGAAATGTTTTCTGCCAAGTTTTTCAACTATAGAGTTCATAATTTCCTCAATATGGTAAATTGGTAACTTGTGGGGAAAATTTGAGACTATATAAATTTTTTCTTTCTCATCAAACTTTTACTTACTAGTTTAAGAATCTATTGATAATATTCTAATTACATAATCCCTTCTACATTTATTGGTTGGTATTATAAAGAAGATCCCCTTCTCTTCCAATTATTTATTCATTTATCAGTAGGGCTCGGGGATTTTTATTTTTTCAATAGATTATAATCCATTATATCATTTTTATTTTTTTAAACACAATATAACATTTTGATATTATGAGAGAAGATAATAAATCATTGTGAGATAGTATTAACACATGTTTTAATATCTGATGGTATATATACTTCTTGCTCTACTTTCCTTAATGTTTTTGGAATTACATTAAATTTACTTATTAATTTGTTGGTAATTGACATCTTTATAATACTATTTGTTTCTTCATAAAGACAATATGGCACTCAATTTGTCCAAGACATTTTTTCTAACATTATTAAGTACATTACATTCCATAAGGGCATGTCTGTTTTAACATACTTTTTTTAATTTTTCTAATGTTTATTTATTTTTTTAATATAATTTAATGTCAAATTGGCTATCATTTTTATCTTAATAAGTTGCTCCAACCTTGGCCAATGAGAAGTCTTCCAAATTAATTCATAGGTCTTTTTTTCCTAACAATTATTTTAAATACCTTTAAACCTACAGAAAATTTGTGAAGGGAGTAAGAGTTTCCATAACCCACATTCACTTTGCCCTATTATTGATACATTTATCAAAATTTAACAATTTTTTTAATTAAATTACATACTTTGTTAGTTTTCACCCAATGTTGTTTTTTTCTATTCCAGCACACCATCCAAGATGGTGTCACATTTATCCAGGATACCGTGTCACATTTATCTGAGTTTTTTCTCATGATTAGTCTGGGGTTATGGGTTTTTAGGAGGATGACCATGGAAGTCAAAATGACATTCCTATCACATCAAGTATGCATGCTATCAGTATGACATCACTGTTGATGGTAATTTTGATCACGTAGTAGAGGTAGTGTTTGTTAGGTTTCTCTGCTATAAAGTTATCGTTTGTTTTCCCTTTTCCATACTTTATTCTTTGGGAGAAAGTTTCTATGGTTAACGCACACTTAAGGAACGTGGAGTTATGCTCTATTCCCTTGAGGATAAAGTATTTGAAACCATTCAGCACAGATTTGTCTATTTTCTCCATTTATTCCATAATTTTTATACCAGTATGTACCTATGGATATTTTATATTTTGAGTTATAACCCATTACTGCTATAGTTTGTTCAAAGTATTCCAGCTTTGGCCATTGGGAGCCCTTTCAGTTAGCTCTTAAGTTCCTTTAACACACCTTCATCATTGTTTGGATTTCTTTTGAGTGTTTCCCTGCTGTCTGGCATTACAATATTCTCCAGGCTCATCTTCTATAGTCCATGCCCCAATTTTAAGACCTGTTATTTCTCAAAGAAGCCTTGCTTCCTTTTTTTTTTTTTTAATGGTATTAGAAACCAAGGAATTGCTGTTAGATATGTTCATTGCTACAAGTGTTCCATTGCTTCCAAGCCTGCTCAGCTGACAAAGCAACAAAATATTTACATGTAAACAACCTGGGCATACACACGTATGTACACATCAGACAAATCCCAACTATAGACATTCTACAAAATCTGACTAGTACTCTTCACCATTTTCAAGATTGTCAAAAACAAAAGAGAAAGTCTAAGAAACTGTCACAGTTATATGGATTAATGTGGAGGGCTCCCCTTGCTGGTTTATAACCCTCCCCCTGCAATCCTGAGAAAACTGTCTCTCACCATACACAACCCATTTATTTAGTTGTTCAATTTTAGTATGCACATATAGTGGTTTAAATTTGTTAACTTGTACCCCCCCCCATGGGGAACAGCTTTAGCAACTTGATGACAGTGCTTATTACATCCCCTTTTCTTGCAGATTTACATTCTCTATTCATTTCTAACTTAAGTGAATGCTTTTCTTCCCCATCTCCTCAGAGAAGTTGGTTCGTACATTTGTAATGCAGTTAGATCCCCCCCCCCCAGATTCCATTAGATCCTGGGATTCTTCAACATTCTAAATAATTTAATTTATATTTTAATTTTTTAATGTTTCCTAAATCTTTCTTATCGTCTTCCTTCATCTTGTTTTGGGTTTGCTCTTCTTTTTCTAGTTTGCTAAGGTGAGAGTTTATGGTGTTATGGTCAATCTTTTTAAAATTCTAATATATTCATTTCATGCTATAACTTTCCCTCTAAACACTGCTTTCACTGCATCAGATTTTGATAAGTAATATTTTCACGCTTAAAAATATTTTTTAAGTTTCTCTCTTTTTTACTTTTTAATGTTTATTTTTGATTGAGAGAGTGTGAGCTGGGGAGGGGCAGAGAGGGAGGGAGACACAGAATCCAAAGTGGGATCGCATGACATCACGACCTGAGCCGAAGTTGGAGGCTTAACCAACTGAGTCACCCAGGTGACCATGAAGTTTCTCTTGATACCTCTTGGACCTATGTGTTATTCACAAGTGTGTGGTTTAATCTCCAAATATTTTGGAATGTTTCGGGTATCTTTCTGTTAGTTTCTAGTTTAATTCCATTGTGATTAGAAAATATACTTTATATGATTTCTATTATTTTAAATTTGTGAAGGTGCGTTTTCTCGTTCAGAATGTGAACTTGATGAATGCTTCATGTGGGCTTGAGAAGAACGTATACTCTGTTCTTGTTAGAGTATAAATATCAAACAGAACTTGTTGATTGTTAGTGTTGTTTAGGTCCCATATATCCTTACTGATTTTCTTCCTTTTTCATCTATCAAACACTAATTTCCCAGCTATTTTGATGGATAGGATTTGTTTCTCTTTTCAGTTCTTGCTTCCTGTATTTTGATGCTCTGTTGTTAGGTGCACACACATTTAGGATTGTCTTGTCTTTTTAGAGAATTGACCCCTTAATTATTTTATCATCTCCCTCTTTATTCCTGATACTCCTCTTTGCTCTGAATCCTGATTTGTCTAAAATTGATATCGTTACTCCAGCTTTTATATTCCAGCTTTCTTTTGAGTGGTGTTAACATAGTATATCTTAACCCTCTTGTGTTTAACCTCTTTGGGTTTCTTTGTATTTAGAAAAGATTTCTTGTAGACAACATATAGTTAGGTCTTGTTTTTTAATCCACTCTCACAAACTTTTAATTAGTATATTTATACTATCCATAGTTAAAGTGTTTATAGATGTAGTTGGGTTAATATCTACCACATTTGTAACTGCTTTCCATTCATTGAATTTAGTTCCCCGCCTACCCTATTCCTGCCTTTCCTGGATGTAAACATTTTACTTTCTCTGTTAGCATGTATCACACAGTTTTTTAAAAAAATTAATGGTCACCCCATAATTTATATTTTAAACTAATCTAAATTCACATTCAAATAATGCTATAGCATTTCACATGTACTATAGGTACCTTAAAATTGAGTGTTTCTAATTCCTCTCTCCTACCCCTTGTAATACTGTTTTCATTTAAACTATTTATATGCTATTATCACCTAATACATTGTTATTGTTACTATTTTAAATGGTAAATTTTCAGATTAAGAAAGTTTTTAATAAAAGGTTTTATTTTACCTTCATGTATTCTTCCTCAAATAGTCTTTCTTTGTGTGGATCCAAGTTCCTGTCTATATTTTTTTCTTCTGCCTGAAGAACTTTAAACATTTCTTATTGAGTACAACTACTGGAGATGAATTCCCTCAAGGTTTTTTTGGTTTTGGTTTTGTTTTCTGAGAAAGTCTTTTTATCTCTTTCACCTTTGATGGGAATTTTTGCTTTCACCTTTAAAGGATGATATATTGTTTTAGGTTGATAAGGTTTTTCTTTCAACATTTTAAATTTGTTTCAACACGTTTTTACTCCATTCTTTTTGTACTTACATAGTTTCTGACAAAAAGTTCACTGTAATTTTTAATTTTTTTTAATGTTTATTTATTTTTGATAGAGAGAGAAACAGGCAGAGCATGAGAGAGGGAGGGGCAGAGAGAGGGAGAAATAGAACTTGAAGCATGCTCCAGGCTCCAAGATGTCAGCACATAGCCCAACGAGGGGCTTGAACTCACAAACCGTGAGATCATGACCTGAGCCAAAGTCAGACACTTGACTGAGCTATCAAGGTGCCCCCACCATAATTTTTACACTGTTCTATAGATAAGGTTATTTTTCTCCTCTGGCTTCCTTCAATATTTTCTGTTTGTCTTTGGATTTCTGTAGTTTGATTATGACATGCCTAAGTGTGCTTGTAATTTTTTTATTTTGGCTTTGGTAATTATCCCAGTTGGTGTTTCAGAGCTTCTTGGATCTGTCATTTTGTTGTTGTTGTTGTTGTTAATTTTTCAGTGATTATCATATCAACTTTTTCTTCTGCTCCGTTCTTTCTGCTCCCTTCAATATTCTATATGTTAAACATCAATATTGTTCTCCAGTTTGTGAACTTTCCCTTTTTTTCTTCTTCCCTTATTGCCTTTAAGTTTTGCAGGTTTCTATTGACCTATCTTCTTGATCGCTTATTCTTTCTTCAGCCATGTCAAGCCTACTGATCTGTCAATCAAAGGCATTCTTCACTTGACGCACTTTATTTTTCTAGGATTTTTTTTGGATTCTTACAGTTTTCATCTTTTTGCCTACATTGCCCATCTATTTTGTACATTGTCTACTTTATCCATTAAAGCCTTTAACTTATTAACCATAGTGAAGTTCCCAGTCTGATCATTCCAACCTCTGTGTCATACCTGAATCTGGTTTTGATGATGACTGCTTTGTCATCTCAAAGTGTGGTGGGGTTTTTTGTTTTTGTCTTTTGGCATGCTCTGTAATTTTTTAATTCAAGCATGTTGTATTGGGTAATAATTACAGAGGTAAATAGTCCTTTAGTTTTGAAGGTATATAATAATCTTCCTAGGAGTTGACTTGTGTTTAATGTTTGCTGTATCTACTAGTTGTACTTCAATTCTTGCAGTGTCCTTGTTTTTGTCTCCCCTCTTGACTTTGGCCTTCCGTATTCTTTTCAACAAAAGAACGTGTTTTGCAGCTCTAACAACTATAATCTCCTGTTATTCTGGAGGCTTTTTGGTGTTTTGGTAAAGTATTAAAATGGGAAGACATTCCATAATATTCCAATTAAAGTTTAGTGTCCTAGTGGGCCTGTGTCTTGGGATGTAAAGTTTGTAACTATTTCTGCAGTGGTATTACTTTTCTGCCTGAACAGCACTACACTAGTTCCCTAGTGTCAGTATGATCCTTTCCCCCCGTCCTCTGTTGATTATGTCTTGCTTTTTCTCTTTACCATGGTGAGACAAGAAGGCTGGAGGGCACAGGAGTAGGGGAAATTCTTTCACTCCAGCTGGGGCAAAGGTTTTAGAATTGCACTCTGGCAAAGTCCTGCTCCATGGACATGGTTATGAAGAAGGCTCTGACATATTTCTAATGTTTACTCTTCCCCTTTCCTTGTCAGAGCCAGAGAGGCTCTTTCTCTGATGCTATGAGAAGTTTGCAGTTTCTGTCAAGGGAACACCAGAAAGATATGTGATCCTCAGGAGTTTCTTACTCTCATTTTAGTGCATACTCAGCCTCTATCACTTTGTCAAAACTGCCATTTAAGTGTTCCTATTTTTGGTTAAGTGTACCTATTTATGGTTCTAGTGGCTTCTGTTCCAAATAAACAGATTTCAATTACGATAACTTTCTGATGTACCAGTCTCTCTAGGTTTCAGGGTAGTGGTTTGATCTGTGACCTCAATTCTCTGATGGGTTCAAGGAAGCTCACTGATTTTCACTTTGTCTGCCTTTTCCTTACTGTAAAGATGAGAGTGATAACCTTCAAGATCTTTACATGTCAGAGCTGAAACTGCTCCTATATCTTCCTCACAGGTCCACATAATTTGTTTTTAGTATTTCCTTACTTTCTGGCACTAGGCTCATCTTGCATTTACTCTGACACTGACAAAGTCACCATTTGGAAGTAACCATTCTTCCAGAAGCACTGGTTCCTTTTAATGGAGAAGAGTATCATGAAATCAAGATCTGAATGCTGTTTGTTCATTACTTTAAGTGTGTCTTTGATTCTAGGACTTCATAGCTGATAGAACACAGAAGTGTGTGTGTGTGTGTGTGTGTGTGTGTGTGTGTTATAAATATGCACCTGTATATTTATCTACATTTCTATCTCTATATTTACATATATATTTACATATATACAGTATACACACACACACTCTGTAAGGCTCCTTTTTTATTTTTTCCCCGTGCATGTTTTTAACTCTTTAATAGTGAGAAAGCTGGTTCCCATTATTCCCAAAATATGTATTTGCCAAGGCTTAGAATAAACAGAAAGTAGTTTCAGAACTGATTACCATACCACTGTGAAAAGCAAAATATCTATAGCAGCATTTATCACTTATGTACAGTAAAATGTACAAACCTTAAGTGTATGATTTAATGTTTTAACAAATATTTGCACCCCCATAATCCACACCCCTCTAATTCCCATTACCCCAGAAATTTCCCTAAAACCCTACCCAATCAATTCTGCATCTGCCCCAGAAGAGACCATAACCTGATATTTTTACAAGTCAAATTAGTGTTGTCTCTTCCAGAACTGTATATAAAGGAAATCATTCAGTTTTTAGTCTTTGCTTCTTTTATTCCACAGATCATCTGTAAGATTCATTTAAGTTGTTAAATGGGGTTGCTAGGATAAAGTGAAAGCTCAGTTTTATAAAAGTGACAATCTTTTTTCAAAGTGTTGTACCATTTTACATTCCCACCAGTGATGTACGAGTATTCCAGTCGCACCATATTCTAGCCAATATTTGGTGTTATCAGTCATTTTTATGTTAGCCATTCTAACATCCCATTGCACTTTTAATTTGCACTTTTCCTGATAATTATGTCGAACATCTTTTCATGTGTTTATTGGCCATGTGTCTGTTCAAGATTTTTACTCATTTTTAAAATGGGCTATTCATCTTCTCATTTCTGTACTTGGTAGGAATTATGTAGTCTTTCTACAAGTACTTTGTCAAATATGTTTACAAATATTTTCCTTCACTATGTGGCTTACTTATTAATTTCTCTAATAATATCCTCTGATAAACAGTTTTAACTAAGTCTAAATTTTAATGCTTTCCTTTTATGATTAGTACTTTCTGTATTCTTTTGAAGAAAACTTTGACCACCTCAAGTTATGACATTCTCCTACACTTTCTTCTAGAAGTTTGAACTTTCTTTAGCTCCATGTTCAATCTAAATATTTATGCATAATGTGAGGAAATGATCAATAATTTTTGTATACATCTATTCAGTTGTTCAAGAACCATTTGTTGAACCAGGTTTTAACTTACCATTCAATTCCTTTGGTACCTTGGTAAAGAAATTAACTAACCATTAAAGCGTGGGTCTATTTATGGGCTCTATCCTGTTATTTTGAATGATTTATTTATTCTTATGCCAATAAAAATGTCTTAATTATGTCTTCATTACTATAGCTTTATAGTACACATTGAGTCAGGTAATTTAAAGCCTCCAGCTCTTGCTTTTCAAAAGTATTTCCATTGCTCTAGTTCCTTTGCCTTGCCATATGTTTTAGAATCTATTTGTAAAATATTTTTTAAGCCTCATAAGATTATTGTTGGGATGTGATTAAATGGATAGCTGAACTAGAATAAAATTGACAACTTAAGCGTTCTGATTCTTCCAATATATCAACATGATATATGATCCCACTTACTTAGGTCTTCTTTAATTTCTACTAACAATGTTTCCTAGTCTTCAATGTAGAAATCTTGCACATATTATTTATCATTAAGTAGTTCATAATCAGAATGCTAATATAAATTGCATTTCAATTTCCCATAGTTAACTGCAAGGATATAGAAAATTGAGTGGTAATGAAATTGTACCCTGAAAGATTGTTAAACTCACTTAATAAGTTTGAGTGGTTGCTTTGCAGTCTCCTTAGAACAATCTTTACAACTTTCCTTTTTCTTGCATTTTTCCACTAGCTAGGAATGCCAGTACATAGTTGTATAAAGCAGAGTGAATATCCTTATATTATTCCTAATCTTAGGAGAAAAACATTCAATACTTTACCATTAAGCATGCTATTGGCTGAAGTTTTTACATAGATGTCCTTTATTAGACTGAAGACATTCCCTTCTACATCTAGTTTTTTGTTTTGTGGTTTTTTTAATATCAAAAAATGGGTAGGGGTGCCTGGGTGGCTCAGTTGGTTTAGCATCTGACTCTTGATTTCCACTCAGGTCCTGATCTCATAGTTCCTGGGACTCAGCTCCACACCCAGCTCTATGCTCTCTCCCTTTCTGCCCCTCCCCACTCACACATACTCTCTCTTTTCCTCAAAATAAACTTTAAAAAAATGGACATTAAGTTTTGTTAGGGGCTTTATCTGCATAATCAGAAATAATATTTTTGTCTCTTTTGTTAATATGGCAAATGATGTAGAAAACGCCATCCTGGGATAAATGCCACTTGGTCATGATATATCATTCATTTATATATTACTGAATTCTATTTGCCTCCACTTTCCTAAAGATTATTTTCTATCTATGTTCATGAGGAATATTGGTTGATACTATTTTTCCTTGTAACATCTTTGTCGGTTTGGGAATGAGGACTATCTTGACCTTACAAAATAAATTGGGAAATGTTCCCTTTTTCCTTATTTTCTGAGTTTGTAAGTTTGGCATTATTCCTTCCTTAAATATTTGATAAGTGCCACCAATAATACACATGAGACTGAAGTTTTCTTTATAACAAGAATTTTGGTAATGAATTTAATTACTTTATAGATATGAAGCTATTCAGATTTTCTACTTCTTTTTTAATGTTGGTAGGTTGCGTTCTTTCAGTGAATTTTTTCTTTGCACCTGAATTATTTAATGTATTCCCATGAAGTTATTCATAATATTCCCTTATCTTTTAAACGTCTGCAGGATCTACAGTTGCATCTTCTCTTTTCCTAATCCTGGAAATTGTCCCTTCCTTCTCCCTTTTTACACTGATTTCCACTCTTAATTTTATTTTTCCTTCCTAATTTCTAATTACATTATTTTTTAAAATGTTTTATTTAAATTCCAGTTAACAGTATAATATTAATTTCAGGTTTACAATATAGTGATTCAACACTTCTATAACCTACTTGGTGCTCATCACAAGTGCACTCCTCTTAATCTCCATCACCTATTTTACCCATTCTCCCACCTACCTACCCCCTGGTAACCATCAATTTGTTCTCTATAGTTAAGAGTCTGTGTCTTGGTCTGCCTCCCTCTTTTTGTTCCCTTTGCTTATTTGCTTTGTTTCTTAAATTCCACATATGAGTGAAATCATATGGTATTTGTCTTTCTCTGACTTATTTTGCTTATCATAATACTCTCTAGCTCCATCCATGTCATTGCAAATAGCAAGATTTCATTCTTTTTTATGGTTAATATTCCACTGTATATATGTATGTGTGTATATTTTTGTATATTTGTATGCACGTGTGTATATATATACCTACACACCCACCCATCCACCCCCCCCCCACACACACACACACACACTCCACATCTTCTTTATTCATTCATCAGTTGATGGGCACTTGGGCTGTTTCCATAATTTGGTTATTGTAGATAATGCTGCTATAAACATTGGGATGCATGTATCCCTTTGAATTAGTGTTTTTGTATTCTTTGAGAAGATACCTAGTAGTAATATTGTTGGATATTGCTTTTTGAGGAACATCCATACTGTTTTCCACTGGATGCACCAGTTTGCATTCCCACCAACAGTGCATGATGGTTCCCCTTTCTCCACATCCTCACCAGCACCTGTTGTTCTTGTGTCATTATCATTGATTTTAGCCATTCTGACAGGTGTGAGGTGATATCTCATTGTGGTTTTATTTGTATTTCCCTGAATGGTGAGTGATATTGAGCATCTTTTCATGTGTCTGTTGGCCATCTGGATGTCTTCTTTGGAGAAATATCTGTTCATGTCTTCTGCCCATTTTTAATTGGATTATTCATATTTTGGGTGTTGAGTTTGATAAGTTCTTTATAGAATTTGGGTACTAACCCTTTACCAGATGTGTCCTTTGCAAATATCTTCTCCCATTCTGAAGGTTGCCTTTTAGTTTTGTTGATTGTTTACTTAGCTGTCTCAATGCAATCACTGATATATTATAACCATTTCTTCTTTCAAGATAAAACATTTAGAATTATCAACTTTCCTCTAAGTACTGCTTTAGTTGTATCCCATAAATTTTGACATATTTTCATATTTTACTCAATTCAAATGTTGGCTAACTTCCTTTTGTGATTTCTTCTTTAATTCATACATTCTTTAGAAGTTTGTTGCTTAATTTCAAAATAATTGGGGCTTTCTAGTATTTTATTATTGATTTCTAACATTTTTAGAGTCAGAAACACATTCTGTTAGAAATTCTGTAAGATTTCAATCTTTTTAAATTTATTGAGATACATGTTATGGTCCAGCACGTACTCTGTTTTGGTGACTATTCCATGTACAAAAGCATGTGTATTTTGTGGTTGTTGGGTATGGTGATACATAAATATCAAATAGTCGAGCTGTTGAATAGCATTGTTCCAATATTCTCTATCCTTAAGATTTTTTTTTTCTACTTACTCTGGCACTCACTAAAAGTTTGAAAAACCATGAAATTGCATCACTTAGATTTTCTGCTGTAGGAAACATAATTGGCTGTTGGCCCTAGGACTGCATGTCTGGGCCACCACAACATTCACACAAGACCATGATGTTGGCTGTTTCCCACAGGCTGTTCTCAGCCCCATGAGTTGAGAGTAGTAAGGGAGGACACGGGAGTTCTGGCACACGGGAGTTCAAAAAACAACTTGGCTGGCACAAAAACAGACACATAGACCAATGGAATAGAATAGAAACCCCAGAACTAGACCCACAAACATATGGCCAACTCATCTTTGACAGAGGAGGAAAGAACATCCAATGGAAAAAAGACAGTCTCTTTAACAAATGGTGCTGGGAGAACTGGACAGCAACATGCAGAAGGCTGAAACTAGACCACTTTATCACACCATTCACAAAAATAAACTCAAATGGATAAAGGACCTGAATGTGAGACAGGAAACCATCAAAACCCTCGAGGAGAAAGCAGGAAAAGACCTCTCTGACCTCAGCCGTAGCAATCTTACTCGACACATCCCCAAAGGCAAGGGAATTAAAAGCAAAAATGAATTACTGGGACCTTATGAAGATAAAAAGCTTCTGCACAGCAAAGGAAACAACCAACAAAACTAAAAGGCAACCAACGGAATGGGAAAAGATATTTGCAAATGACATATCGGACAAAGGGCTAGTATCCAAAATCTATAAAGAGCTCACCAAACTCTACACCCAAAAAACAAATAACCCAGTGAAGAAATGGGCAGAAAACATGAATAGACACTTCTCTAAAGAAGACATCCGGATGGCCAACAGGCACATGAAAAGATGCTCAACGTCGCTCCTTATCAGGGAGATACAAATCAAAACCACACTCAGATACCACCTCACACCAGTCAGAGTGGCCAAAATGAACAAATCAGGAGACTATATATGCTGGAGAGGATGTGGAGAAATGGGAACCCTCTTGCACTGTTGGTGGGAAGGCAAACTGGTGCAGCCACTCTGGAAAACAGTGTGGAGGTTCCTCAGAAAATTAAAAACAGACCTACCCTATGACCCAGCAATAGCACTGCTAGGAATTTACCCAAGGGATACAGGAGTACTGATGCATAGGGGCACTTGTACCCCAATGTTTATAGCAGCACTCTCAACAATAGCCAAATTATGGAAAGAGCCTAAATGTCCATCAACTGATGAATGGATAAAGAAATTGTGGTTTATATACACAATGGAATACTACAGGGCAATGAGAAAGAACGAAATATGGCCCTTTGTAGCAACGTGGATGGAACTGGAGAGTGTGATGCTAAGTGAAACAAGCCATACAGAGAAAGACAGATACCATATGTTTTCACTCTTATGTGGATCCTGAGAAACTTAACAGAAACCCATGGGGGAAGGGAAGGGGAAAAAAAAAAAAAGAGGTTAGAGTGGGAGAGAGCCAAAGCATAAGAGACTGTTAAAAACTGAGAACAAACTGAGGGTTGATGGGGGGTGGGAGGGAGGGGAGGGTGGGTGATGGGTATTGAGGAGGGCACCTTTTGGGATGAGCACTGGGTGTTGTATGGAAACCAATTTGACAATAAATTTCATATATTGGAAAAAAAAAAGAT